>NW_006440624.1:2227441-2335697 GCF_000325575.1 Pteropus alecto
GGGAGTTCCAGACTCTCAGCCCCACTGTGCTTAGAGCTGGAATTTAAACACACATGGTTCCGACTCTTGAGAGCAAGCCTATTTAATGATATCAGTAATTTATTTATCTTTCTCTTCAACTAGATAGCTTTTCTCAGCAAAAGGGACTGTGAATTAGAAGCCCATGTGTCTCTCTTGGCACTTAGCATAACCTGATACATAATGGGTATTTAATAACAATTAGATAAATAAATTGATTTATATTATGCGCTATAAATATTCTAAACTACAAATCACGGAATTTGGACTTATAATAATATCCTAGACTTCCAAATAGTAAATACTGTAAGTTGAATTTTATGCAAATTTGAATCATGCTTTAAGATAATAATAATGGGACAATCTATTTAAAAAATGTGAAATAATGAAATTTCTCTCAAATTAAAGTACATAAAAAATTGCATATTCAAAACTGATAAATCTAGTAATGTTCCATATGAAGGTATCATTTTTGTATCAGTTCATCTGATCTAAAATTATCTAAATTATCCTTGTTGTGTGAGTAACTGATGAACAAATACATGAATACTTGCATGACACCAAGTATTGCATGATATATTTTGGATATATCTTTTGGAAAAGGTAGAATCATGACTAATGAAAGATTTTATGTTAATAAAATGTTACAGGTGATGATTGATAAATAGGTGGATTAGTATATGAAAAATACTGCATGCAAATGAACAGATGACTTTTCCATATTTACTCTTTACAGCCATTCAGGTCTTACTCAGGTCTGAATATATGTCACAAATTTTCTTCATTTATTCACTTAGTCAATTGATATCTGGACCTTAAGGACTGGTTCCTTAAAAAACTGGTCTTAAGAATTTCAAGGGAAGAATTGAATTAAAGAGCAGTAGTACTGAAGAGTAAGGAGTGGTACCACGAGGCTTGTTGTAAAGAGACAGAGAGTGAAATATTTGGGTCAGTGAAAACCCTTACCTACCTCAGGTGGAGTAATTTGCTTGGTGATTTGAGGAGCCACACAGTTAAGTATCAGGAGTCATAGACATCTTCCAGTGATGGAAGGAGACATCAACAAGGCAGATATACTCGAAAGTTTCAGATAATCTTAGCCCATATTTTTGGGCTTGGTACTAGGGCAAGGGTCTATAAGGGATCAGAGTGTAGAGTTTGCTCCAGTGCCTGTTACAAAGAATGTGTGCCAAAATTAAGATGCCTTTACATTATGGAAAAGATAATCTCTTTATTTAAAAAAAATTACAATAAGAAAAAAAAAGGTAGAATACCGCGAAAAATACCCAGGTATTCGCTCCACTGCTTGTTTCCAGTGCTGAAGTTGTGGGTCTTTCTTATTTAGAAAAGTATCGAATGAGAGCGCTGGCCTCCCTAACTTTGTGATGGGGTGAACAACAAAACCATTACTTGAGACAAAACTGATTCAACACAAAAATGATTGCAAGGTATCGAGGCTGGGAATGGAGAAGTGCTCTGACCTATTTTATTACCTTTTTTATGACAAAAGTGTGGGACCACAGTGCCATCCACTCACAAATTCTTACCGCTTACAGAATACTGGCAAACACATACATTATTCTTCTTTAGGAACATAAATATCAAGCAGCATTTCTCTAAAGAGGAATTGTTTAGAAATATAGTCTATGTTCTGGAAAGCAGCAGGCTTTGCTTAAAAAACAATAAATAATAATTCCAGGTTTTTATTCTATATGTTTCACATGAAAGAATGTATATTTATACAGGGTGTGTGTGTGTGTGTGTGATAGTTTGCTTAGGGTGCCATAACAAGATACCATAGACCATGTAGCTTAAACAACAGAAATTTATTTTCTCACACTTCTGGAACCTGGAAAGTCCAAGATCAAGTTTCTTGCAGGGTTCACATTGGGGGTTAGGACTTCAACATGAATTTTGGGAGAACAAACATTTAACTCATAATAGTCTGTGAAATCCCTGGACCATGTAGGAGGTTTTTCTGAATCTCTTATGACAATCAGACATCTCTCAGCCTTGCTGAGAAAAGGGAGTTTCCAGCAATTATGCCGATGATGGCATAAGGCCAGAGACTTCCTTTGTCATTTCTCGTACCTTGTCATTGCTATAGAAGCTGGGAAGAGAGGTTTTATAATATTTCCTTATCAGAGAAAGTATATATCATTACAAAAAAAGTATTTAGAAAGGGCTTTTTCTGTGTAAGTTATCATTCTAGGACTTTTAAGAGATGTTTTCAAAATATTGTTTTCCTCAAGCAGTTTATAATCTTTTACAGTCTGTAGACCAGTTCAGCTGCAGACCCATGTCTAGCCTAGCATGAGCAGCCAACACATATAAGGAGAAATGCTATTAATGGATCATAGATTTTAGTGAAATTTATTTCCAATTGGCCCTTGACTTACTTTGCTCTATCTCTGCTTGATTTGCTTATATTGATGTCTTACTTCACCTTGCTGACCTCGTGACACTTCTGTCTTCTAAATGTGGCAGGCAGATTAGCTGCTTTCTTTAATCCCTCTCACATTGTTCCTGTTGTAGAAGGGAGTTAAAAATGCTCTTTCCTCCTGGAAAAAAAAAAAAAAAGAAGTAAAATCTTTTTGGTGAAGGAAAACTGTCTTTTTTTTTTTTTTTTTGAGAAAGATACTTTCATGACTTTTGGGTGGCAGCAAATGTGACAGGTGGTCTCCTCCCTCCAGAGCATGATTTATGATTTATAAAGGCTCAGATTAAACACAGGGAGAGATTGTTTGCTCTGCCTGACAACAATAATAGGAAAGGAATGTAAAAGCTGGGACTAGTTGAGAAAGTATAAGAAAGGAAGAGGGGGAGAGACTAGGAAAGGAGATCGGTCAGGGTTCAGCATGAGGAGAGTCAGGTAGTGTTGACACAAGATAAAACAAGCCTCTTCATGTTTGATTTTAAGTTCCTTGATACAAACTTGTGTTGCGGGTTCTTTGAAAAAGTGACTGAGGGGTAACCAATATAGGGCTTATGACAAAGAAGAGATAGCATGTATAGGAGAGAGGATAAAGCCTAGGTAAAGATAGACTTTTGCAGCACCACGAAATAAGAGCGGGAGGTGCCAAAGATAAACGCAAGCAGTCCTCCCTGATTCCTGAATTCTTAGAAATTTGGAGAGGGTGATGTTGGCAATTCTGGTTGCTCTCCATAGATGAGATCAGCATGGGACTGAAAGTAGTAAATCTAAAGGGACAAGAAGACCCTCTTGGGCTGGAGGACATTCGTCCTCCTAGAATGTGAATTCTCTGTGCTCTATGGAGTGTTTTAAGCTCTACGACTTGCGACCAGACTCGTTAGCTTCCACTGAAGACTCAAGGCACTGTCTACTTCTCAAAATTGTCCCAGGGCTTCTAGATCCTGAATATCAGAGAAAATATAAATGCAAACATTTTAGTAATGTTCTGTGGTGAGAAGGGTGTTTGTGTAAAATGAATAAGTGGGGGCAGTTAGTGATTCTGACTACAACAATCGAATTCAGTGCCATTCATTTTTCACTTAAGGTTCTGCTTTGTGTCGGGCATTGTACTAGGCACTACAGGAGTCACAAAGATGAGTCCTTGAATCCAAGAAGTCACCTATCTAGGAAGAATTACATAAAGTTATAAGTGACTGTGATATAAGTTCACACGAGAAGTACCACGAAAAAGCAATCTAAAAAGTGTTATGAGTTGTCAAAGTTAAGAAGGTTATACTCTACTTAGGGAGTAATCAGATATACATTCAAGAAGAATTATTTTATAGAAAACTTTATGAATAAAGTTTTTTAGAGCATCAATAAGGAAGGGAAAAAGAGATAAAACAAACAAACAAATAAACTTTCATATAACCAACCACTCACACTAACCAACAACAAAAAAGATGGATCCCAGAAAGAATAAGTAGTCCATCATTATCTGAAGAGATGGCATTTTCTAGCAACCACGTGTATAGTTTAACTTCTGTGAAGAAGAGTATATCTAATCTTCAACATTAATAGCAATGCTAATCATAGAAGTAATTATTATCTTTTTAAAATGTCTGTCAGGTTATCAGATACTTTAGTTACATGATTTCATCTATATCTAAAAAAACTTCAGGGGAAATATTATTTTTATTATATATGTGAGAAAATTAAGAAACAGAGTGATTAAATCATTTGCCTAATTTTATACAGCTTTATGGCTAATAATTGACACAGTCAAGATTAGAATCTGTCTGATACCAAAGTCCAGTTTACTGTGCTTTGATGCTTCTGAGCAGTTTCATAGATTTATGAAAAAGTAAACAAAGTCAGAATTAGAGCAATGGAAAAGCATTTGATGTGAACTATGTACTTAGACTAAACTTTGAGCAAAGACGCTTACAGATCAAGGGTTGTTTGCAATTAGTAGACAAACTCTGGTTCAAAGCTCCTCTTTAATGCCTGTCTCTTAAACCTTGGTGTTCCTCTGGTCCCTCTTTTCACTGCAATCCCTCCTCCAATCACATGGCTACGATAACTCTCTACAAGACAATAATTTCTGAATTTCTGTTTATAGCTACAATTAAGAAATACTATTCAAATGCCCATTTTCTCCACTTCAGGGTCTTAAAGACACTTGAACATGCAAACCCCAGCGTTCTGCTTAATAGTTACACTAAGTCAACAGGCATAAACCAGGACTATTTGAATAAACTGGTCTGTCTTAAGCTCAGTACAGCCCAAACTGAACACGTATTCAATAGGTAAGTTCTTTTGGTTTTATCTCATTCATACCACTTAACTGCATCCATAACTCTCATTTCCTGTTAGCACTACTTCCATCCAGGCCACTTACTGGATTATTGCAAAAACTTCCTAGCTTGTCTCCTTATCACAATCTCGCCCCTCTCCGTAACAAGAGAGATGCTTTCGAAACACAACTGTAATTTTTACTAGCTTCCTTTTGTAGTCTCCTCTTACCTACATTTGCCCAGACACTCTTCTTTACCTCTTTATTTGGCTCGCTTCCAAATTTTTTTCCTGTCTCTGGTAAGATGTTACTTACTCCAGGAATTCTTACCTGACACCCTTCGAAGATGTCAGGTGTTTCTCTTTTCACTTCACTTATCATTGTATCTATCATACTACATTGTGATTGCTGTCTCTCGTATGAGATGGTAAATGCAGTGAGAGCAGGATGGTGATTGCTTCTTGTTGCTGATTATTCACATCAAATTGCAGTGCCTGGTATGCAGACTCATCTTTTTGTTGAAAGAATAAATAGAACTCCATCTATTAAGTACTACTCTGCGCAAGGCCTTGTTCTTAGCCACTTATGCTCATTAATTTATTTAATTCACTCATGAAGGAGGTCCAATTACCATCCTCATTTTATAGATGACAAAAATAAAGCCCAGAGAAATTAAATAACTCAACCAAAGTCGTATAGCAAATAGGGGCAGGGAAAAATTCAAACCTGTTTAACTAGGATATTGCATTGCCTTTCTGGCCATATGGCAGGGCATTACAGAGATCTGCTTGGTAAGGGAGAATGTGAAAGAAGATTAAAGGAAGACACAAAACCAGCACAATATTAGAGCAAAAATACAAATCAGACCTGGACTGACAGTAAGGTGGTTACTCCTGGTTTAGTCTCATTGGCATCTCAATGAATGAGACTGTGGCTGACACAACAACCTCTAGCTTGATGTGCGCATATTACTTATAGTTACATGTCTATTTATATGTACATCTATAATATTGAAATAATCACCATTTCATAAATTTCTACTATTTGCCAGGCTTTTTACATATGTCCCCTCTAAGCTTTTGATGAAACGATGAGATCGACTTGCCTAACCTTGAGCATATTTCCGTCATTAAATATTCTTCCACAAAATTATTTTCCTGACTGCATATTATTCCATCTTATGAATGTATCATATTTATATATTTCCTATTGTAGCTTATTTTATTTTTAACATTAACTGATATTAATTATTAATATCATTAGCATTAATATTAATATTAATTAGAACAGTAAATCACTTGCGAAGCTTTAGAAAATAGTGATGTGTAGGTCCCAATTTCAAAGAAACAGATTTAATTTGGCTGAGTGCAGTCTAGCAATTGGGAATTTAAAAGTTCCTCTAACAATTTTAATGTGCAGCCAAGACTGAGTACCTTTATAGATAGAGAAGATATGAGGTGAATCACTCCTAGAATCAGGTGGCATTTGTAAGTACCTTATATTTATTATTAACATAATACTAAATATTATGAGTTGCTAAATGAACAGTGAATCTGACCTATTTCACAGTTTGACACACCTGCAAAATTATTTTGTAACAAACAAAATTATAGGACTTGGTTCATCAGGGTTTGTGCTCTAAGTTTTCCATGTTAAGCCATACACAGTATACTGAATACTTAGAAATGGACCTTATTGACAACTTGGGTGAAAAAGATTTTTAAGCTAAACAATGACATAATAATCAAGCAATAGATTCTTCAGTTAAAATCCGAGTTGGTCAAATAATGTATCCAGCACATGGCATATGATAGGTAGTCAAATAATATTTTTTAATGAGTTAATTCATTTAGTTGAATTTCATGTAAAATCTGTTTTTTTTTTCTTTATAGCCTCATTAACTTTTTAATTTGAAAGAACTTGATTATTGTACATTTTAGGGAAAAATTATCTCTGAATACTCTGTGGTTCGAGAGGAATATTTGTTATACGTGCAACATGAAATGAATTTACAAGTTTTTTCTTTTTCTGCCCCAAAGAAGCCTGTGTCCTTGAACATTAAATACAAATAATCCTTGTGCTGTTAATTATTGGCAAGTTGTCCATTTGCAACCCAAGGAAATAAAGTAACAGATATACCAATAAAAGATTACTAGTTAACAGGTATTGCTTGGGAAGGGTATAAAAGAATTTCAGCATGATTTTCAATATTCTGTCCTCATCATTGCCAACAACAACGAAATAACCAACGACCATGAAGTGGGCCTTATCAATTTTTTTAATTTTACTAAATATTACTGAATCCAGAACAATGCATAGCAATATGTATGGAATGGGTAAGATATTTTGTGGCATTTTTTTTTTTGTCTTTTGTTTATATCAAAATTCTTAAATTTGAATTTGTTCATTTGTCTTGATTTATTTATCACACTGTTCCACACAGAGGAAAAATATTTAATTAATGAATATCTTTAAATGAATGATAACCCTGTAAATTTATGAGAAATTTACAAAGTATGGCAGTGTTTAACATTATCTATGAGTGGTTTGTATGCTCCATATTGAATTAATTTTCTTGGTAAATTATTTAATTGGTATACATATTTATTTTGATATATATGTGTACACACACACACACACACACACACACACACACACACTAGGCCATAATCCTGGCTCTTTCACATAAAAAAACCCTTCAGACTGGTAAAATGAGTAATGTAGGCAACACCTTTATTCTTTACTTCAGAAAAAAAGGGTCATTATTTGACTGAAGAGAAACTGTGACTGGGATACAAACGGGCAGCAAACTGTGGTGTGAACATGTTTAAAGGATGACTAAAATTAATATTTTTAATCATTTGATTTCCAAGCCTATTAGAATGTCACAGTACAGGGGAGAACCAAACAACTGGAAGATAGAAAAATTTGGATTTTAGTTCTAAGTCTACTATAAATTATTTTTAATTTAATTCTTAGTTTTCTCAGGTACAAAATTAAGATGTTTGGATAGATGATCCCTAATGTCTTCTCATTTTGAAAATTATATAGTTCTAACTATAATCACAAACATTTACATGTGATAATGATTAATTTCCTGATTGCAATTGAAAACATCATTTCTCATAAAGTTTATTTTTCTTTCTAGCTTCCATATTGAATTCTTCCCAATGTTCTGCAGAAGTGAATTTAGTTGACCTGTAAGTTTTGCTTGTATTAATTCACTTTAAATATGCAAAGGAATGATAATTTAAGTTGAGTAATTAAATGAAATTGGATAACCCTATGAATTTTTAAAAGTATAAAAGCAAATTGGACAATGTCAAAAAAGTCATTTATGTTGAATATTGAGTTGACAATGAAGAGGTCGAGCTGTTGGTTTGTGCCTTCAATGTGAACCTCTAGATTCCTTGCAATTCCGTGAGAGAAATCAGATTTTAGAAACTGAAGATTAGTATCTGATCAGTGGCAACAATATATGAATTCAGGTATTTTTCTCATCAATACCAATAAGATGATATGCAATATTCTCTATTCTGAATACTATTTAAATCTTTGTAGTAAAAAAAGAGGCGGTAAAATATTCTATTTTATTTTTTGTGTAGAGGTTATGTTTTTCTCTTGAATGCTATCTTTCTGTTCCACACTTCTGAAGTTTCTAATAAGGGAATTTAAAGTAATGTGTTACTACTACTGTTTGAACACAGAATCCCGCTAAAGCAGTGCTTTGGGTGAAACCATGAGTTCTATAGTCTTGGAACAGAACTTGATTAGGCTGGGAGTAAACACAGGTGGAGGTCTGATGACCAATTCTTTGCTTAAATTTAAGAGGAACTATAAAGAATATAGATAAACTCAATTAGAGTTGCATTACAAAAAAAATAAGAACTATTCTTAGGGGAAATACATTTATTTTGATTCTTAACAGATATATTTATATTTGTGGGCATAGGGTCAAGAAAAAGACTGACATTTTTCCTGGATGAGTAGAACCTAATTTCACATAAAGTTTTAGCAATGGTCACCCCCCTAAACAGGTCAAAACATAGCAGAAAACAAAAACAGAAGAAGAAGCTTGTTATGTCTGTTCCTTAAGCATTCATACGTACTTTTTTTTAGAGCTACCATATTTTTTGCCCAGTTTGTTCAAGAAGCTACTTATAAGGAAGTAAACAAAATGGTGAAAGATGTATTGACTGTAATTGAGAAACCGAATGGCAGTGAGCAACCTTCAGGATGTCTGGAAAACCAAGTGAGTGAATTATTGAAAAAAAACACTGTGATATTTGACCAAAATTTAATATGCAGAAGAGAAGATATAAGGATGGCATGAGAAATGCTAGTAAATATTTGAAGAACTGTTATATGAAAGAGGCATTAGATTAATTCTGAATTGCTGAAGTGAAGATGATAAAAGAGAAAACAACGAGTGCCTATTGTAAAGAGAATATAAGTATAGTGACTAAGAGCTAAGGTTCTGAAATAAGAGTATTTGCGTAACCACGGGCATATTTCTTAACTTCTTTTAGTTTTAGTTTCCTATCTATGAAATAAGGAATAATAATAGCTGCCATTTCAGGATTGTCATGGGGATTGATATAATAGTAGGAGTTGATTTTTATTAAGCACACAGTGACAGGTATTATTCTAGGAAGTGATATATACACATTGATAATCAAAATGTTTTAGACATAGAACACAGCACTGATGAATCAGAATGGACATCCAGTGAGCCAAGAGACTCTGTCTGGGGCTTATTAGAAGAATATCATCTTTGTTTACAAATATAAATTTATTAAAAATTTACAATAATCCCAGGGTATAGATGCTAATCTTCCAGTTGAGAAAGCTAAGGCCCAGAAAGTTTAAGTAACTTGCTTAGGGGAGCCCAGAACCAGGATTTAAACTAGGCCATCAAGTTCCAGAACTAAAAACCTTGGTAGCCTACAATATAGTGAATATGAGGTGCATAGCATATATGTGTGGTTGACAGATTGAGCAAACAAACAGCAATAACAAAACATGAAGCCCACTTAAATTTGAATTTCAGATAAATAATGAATACTTTTTTGTATAAGGATATCCTAATGTAGAAAATCTAATAAATAATAATTACTATTGTTTATTTTACCTCAATATAGAAAAGAACTTTATAATGATTAAGGTTACCCAAGTATGGAACAAAATGCCCAGCGAAGCCTTTGTTGTGGTGGGTTGATAAAGCGGCCAGAAAACCATGTGTTTGAAATATTGCAGAGGAGATGCCCTTTTAAAGATATAATTTCCAACTCTGAATTTGACAATTTAATAAAAATCTCTGTTTTGCATCTCTATTTATGGCTTGTCCTGATAATTTTCTAAAAATGAGTATAAATTAAACAATATAAAATCCATATTGCAACTTAACCTCCACGGAGAGATTCAAGGTAATGTTACAGATTGGTGATTTATCTTCATGACTTAAAGTCATGATTTTTATGTAGATTGGGAACTGGAAGTCTTAAGATATCCAGGATTCTCTAAATATCAGCAGTTATAAAAGCTAAATAAAGTTTCCTGAAATAATGAAAACACATGTATTCCTCATGGTTGTTCTCCATAATATTGGTATTGTCACCTGATTTTGGTAAAATTAAGGCAACAAAAAAGGATTTTAAATATTTAAAATGTACATTTTAAAACATTTTAGCTAAATCTATAATTATGACCCATGAAAAGTGTTTGATGCTATTTTTATTCCATTTCAAATTATTTCTATTTTTATCTAAAAATAATATACAATTTTAGATTAATGTCTTATGAGAATTCCATGTGGAATGAGAATCTATGTCTGAAAAGTGGCTTATATTAAAAAAGAAGAACCTATATCATGAGGCCAAATTAGTGATAATATAAAAGGAAAAAACAAAATATTTCAAAAAAATTGGGGGGAAACAAAATATTGCATGGCCTTTTTTCCTTTAAAATAAAAAAAAAATTGTTTAATGGTCCTGTGTGTTACTCAAGATTGGAAACTAAAATTCCATTTCTCAAAAAGCATAAAAAAAAGCTATCTCATCAAGCTAAAACTAAATATATTCAATTGTATGGAGAATTATTTTCTTAATTTATAGTCCCTATTTTAGATATTAGAAAACTTTTCATGTGTATTGCAGAATTTTTAACTAATGTTAGTTGTTTTTCATTAAAAATAAAATTTTCCTATAGCTATCTGCCTTTCTGGAAGAAATTTGCCATGAGAAGGAAATTCCTCAAAAGTATGGACTTTTAGACTGCTGCAGCCAACGTGAAGAGGAAAGACATAATTGTTTACTCACACACAAAAATGCTGCTCCAGCATCCATCCCACCTTTCCAAGTTCCAGAACCTGTCACAAGTTGTAAAGCATATGAAGAAAGCAGGGAGATATTCATGAACCGGTAAGGATCCAATTTAAAAGTAGATTAACACCCCAGAAAGGGAGCGGTACCGAGCAGAATCTAGTATTTCTGCAATTTACAGATGTACTCTAAAACATGGAGAAGTAGAAGTAATGTTTGGTCTTTGATCTGCTGAGGTCCTGCACTAGGAAATTAGGTGAGCAACTTTCAGCGTGTTTTAATGTTTCATAGCATGCTAGATAGATGCAGTAGAAACCTCGCATCAGACCCACCAGTTGTTTCTTTAGTCTCGAGCTACACCTTGATTTTTCCCTTCTAATCTTTCAATTTTAGCTTGCACAAGAATATATCAGTACCACACAAATTTGGCTCCTTCTGGAGCCAAATACTTGGTGTATGTGTTGAACAAATATATTGGAAATTAAACAATTTCAACAATCCAGGAATGTTTAAGAAATACAAACGTGGCTAACACTAATTGTGCACTTAGGATGTTATAGGAAGATGTGGGCTTGGCACATATGATAAGATTAATGCTCACAAACAATTTTTGACATCTCCTTGTCTTCTTCTTCCCCTGTCTTTCTCTTCCCATTTTGCAGATGAGGAGATTAAAATTAGAGAGTTAGAACAATTGGCTGAGGGCACACTGCTAGTACAGCCCCAAGCTGGGGTTTGAATTCAGGTTCTCTGTTGGGGAAGCATGTATCTAACGCTTAATCAATTCTGCCTCCTATGTTGCTGCCTAAACCAGAGAACTAGGGAGACTGCCCTTAGAATATTTCTGCTTTGGCAGTCTCCAAGTTGGATAATTTTATTCCACACTGATGAGGGACAAAAAAAAAAATCTACCTTTCTGTTTTACTTGGTGGTGGTCTGACCTTGCTGACCTCTGAAACATATCTGAGTAGGCTTATCGAAAAGGACACTTTAATAAGAATTATAGTCAGCTTTTCTGACCATTTTGTTCTTGAATTAGAATGTAGTATCAGTTGTCAGATTTTTCCCCCCCATGCTTTGTAGTGAGGAAAATTTTTGTCAGCACACGGAAAAAATATGAAATTTTAAACATAGTCCAGAGTCCAGTTCCAAGCAGTAGTCTTATTTTATGTGATTGTAAATCTTACAGTTCTATTTCATTTTACAGATGCATCTACGAGATAGCAAGAAGGCATCCGTTCCTGTATGCACCTACACTTCTTTCTTTGGCTTCTCACTATGACAAAATAATTCCACCTTGTTGCAAAGCTGAAAATGCAGTTGAATGCTTCCAAACAAAGGTGTTATATTTGTGTGAATATCTGAACCAATAGTTTCATCTGGCTATGACTCATGAAAACCAAGCACAGTTAAAAATGGAAATATGCTTTGTGCGTGGAATATTATTTCCAGAATAGAGCACATTTCAGCAGTTTGATATTCTTTGGGCTGAAAAAAACTAGATTTGCTTTCTTTTTAATCATTAATTTATTCATTCATTCAGCCAACATTATTTTGTTATTAAGGAAGTGAGTTTTGTGGGACTAAAGAAAGACAAAAGTAAAGGTAATGAAATATATATAATGACATAAATGAGAGAGGAGTAAAGTAAAAGAAGGAAGTGAAAGAAGATGGAGTAGAAGGAGCAGAAGGAGAGAGAAAACAGTGAAAAGAAAACTATGATAAATGCTTTATATTCACTATTTCTATTAATCCTTAGAACAAACTTAAAGTGTAAGTACAATTGACCCTTGAACAACATGGGGATTAGGGATTCTGATCCCCATAGTTGAAAATCTGCACATAACTTTTGACTCTCCCAAAACTTAACTATCCTTGGTATCTATGGGGGATCGGTTTCAGGACCCCCCCCCAAATACCAAAATCCATGTATGTTCAAGTCCCTTATGTAAAATGGCCTAGATCAACACATATAGTCAGTCCTTCACATCCACGGACCATAAACAATACAGGTACTTATTTTTAAAATCCACGTATAAATGGACGTGCAGAGTTCAAACTCATGTTGTTCAAGAGTCAACTATATTATTGTCATTTAACAAACAAGAAAACTTAAGTTCAGAGAGTTAGAAAATATCCACAGTTTACTTGTCACAGAAGTCCTACAATAAAAATTCCCTAAGAATTTGACTATTCTCAGAATATCAGGCTATGATACAATCTTATGTTTTGTGACTAAACATTTAATAAATTATAAGCCTTAAATTATAAGCCTTCAGTCTGTCTTAAAGTTGTTTAAAAGTAGTTGTTTATTCATTATTTCAAACATAAAAATTACAAAGCTTTGTTTCAAGGTATTTTTTCAAAAATCTGTCTGGCATAGATGCATATAAACCAACCCAAAAGAATGAATAAATAATACAGTTCTGCAAAAATGTGTTACATTTACAATTTTTAGTAAAAATTTTTTATAGGTTTTATATTTTAGCTATCTGTTGTTTTTATAATTATTAGAACTTGTAAAAGAAAATACATGCTTTCTTAATGCTTTGTTTTTTCTATATCTAGGCAGCATCAATTACAAAAGAATTGAAAGAAAGCAGCTTGCTAAATCAACATATATGTTCAGTAATGAGAAATTTTGGACCCCGAACCTTCCAAGCCATGTAAGTTCTCTCTAGGGAAGAAGAGGAGATCTGCAGAACTACCATTTTGCAGTTTGTGTCCATTTTCTCTTTGTCACTATTATAGAGAATGATGTTTTCTTTGATCAGAGCTAGTGTGATTAAGAATCATGAAATCTTAGGCTTGGAAGGAAGCTAACAGATCAGTCTGCTGTTTCACACTTGTTAACCCAGATGAGATAATACTTAGAGAACTTCTGAGATTACACTATTTTTCTAGATATTTTTTAAGTCCTGGCTTATAATCAATTTATACCACATAGACAACATTTTCCTAAACTTCCTTCAAATTATTAAATGTGCATCAATTATTATATGTGCATCATTTAATATTTTCGGCTTAAGAAGAAACTTTTTTATATTAATTCTGCTTCCTAGTCTCCTATGAAGTCCATTATATCAATCGTTGCTTACTATGAAAATGTTCACTTGAGTCAATAATATTAGAATCTAATGTCAGGAGAAAAAAAATTGTGCTTGAAGAACTAGCATGTGTTCTTTCTCCTAGCTGATGAAAGCAATGTGACTCACTGAAGTTTGTTTTCTTGTCTCAGCTGCTAAAAATCTAAAAGGGAAATTTGGAATTTTTCAATGCCCATGTTAGCACTTACATTTTTCCTTCTCCTTTTTTTCTTAATTGTCTTTGTCTACCAATTATTTCTCGCTCTCGCTCTCGCTCTCGCTCTCTCTCTCTCTCTCTCTCTCTCTCTCTCTCTCTCATCTACCTACCTACATGCACATTCTTGCATACTTTCTCTCCTAGACCAAAATAAAGCAATGTGGCCAAAATTAATGACTCTGAGAACATTTATAGACCTTGTATTTCTTTTTTAAATTCAATTTATCTTTAACTAAAACTCTCTCTCTCTCTCTCTCTCTCTCATCTACCTCTTTCTCATCTTTGTTGTTATGGCAAAAAAAAATATAATATAAACCCAGTTAAATCATCTAATTCAACGTCTTCATTTTGACACATGAGTAACCCCGAGGGCCAGAGATATTAACATAATTTGCTAAAGACCACAATACTGGACATCAGAATCCAGTTTTTCTAGTTCTTTATCATAATTTATTTTCATTATTCCTGTTTGTCTACTATATCAGTAATCTCTAACTGTCTGTGTCATTACAATTGAGACATTGAGGTCAGATGTGGAAATCAGAATTACCAGTGGTTTAGAATTGTGCTATCAAATATGAGAGCTATCAGCCACATGTAGCTCCTACACTAGTGCAAATGAGGAACTGTGCTCTGAGTGTAAAATATACACCAGTTTCAAAGACTTAGTATGAAGAAGGCAATGTACAATATCTCATTAATAGATTTTTATGTTGATTACATATTAAAATGATATTATTTTTGACATGTAGTGTTAAAATATATTATTAAAGTGAATATAACCGGTTCCATTTTATTTTTTAACGGGGCTACAAGAAACATTTAAATTACATATCTGGTTTAAAGTACTCTTCAAATTTTATGATGAATTATTTCTAGTATAGGAAAACATCTGAGCTGCTAATCAGAGTATTAAGTATATGCATTTGAAGTTTCTTTCTTTCTTTATTTGTTTGTTAAATGACACATTTAAAAATATTGTACACAGTGGAGACCTAGATTAAAGTTTTTAGTCATGGAGTTAATTCCAGGATTAACTGGAATTTCTTCTAGGAAGAGATCAACCTTATGCTTAACCCTCTCTATTAGAAACTTAAAGATTGACTCATGAACTGGTTTATTTAAATTTATCTTAGTAATAAAATATAAATTAGATATTATTATAATGACTTATTATTTGATATCCATAAGTGATTAAACTTAAATGTTGTAAATTTATGAAGACAATCCATCTTCATCAGTGGCGGCAACACTACCAACTTCCCTGGCAGCAGCAGTTTTACTTAGACAGCTCTTAAACATAATGGAATATGCAGAAGGAATAAGAATTTTTTATTTCTTACTTCCTTTTGGGTCACACTACATATCTGGCATGATGACACATCTGAATGTTTAGTCTGCTCCACTTTCTTGTCCCATTTTATTGATTTGCACATATGCACCTCTCCCTATATTCTCAGAAGTATTTTTTTCCCTTTCAGGCAAAAAATGATTATTATCCTCATGGAATTTACCATTTCTTAATGTTTATCCTTTTCTATTTTTTCCGTGCAACTCACTACAATGATTCCAAACATTTAATGTCAGGGTCGAATAGCAAAAAGATAAATTTTATTTTCATTTACAGGAAAAAAAAGAAAGATAAATTACTTCCAAATCATTGGTAGGGCCAGTCTCAGTTAATAGAGCCACTGTCTTGAAAAACAGGGCTGGAATCAACAAGATTTATTACACTTTTCCTTTTCTTTTTAAGCAATAAGAACATTTCACTTCTTTTTTTTTTTATTTTGGAGTTTCAACTATATGAATATTCTATAAATGTTATTTAATTTTGATAGATAACCAAGATTGATTTCTAATTCTTCTTTCCCTTCTAGAACCATTACAAAACTGAGTCAAAAATTTTCCAAAGCTAATTTTACTGAAATTCAGAAACTGGCCCTGGACGTGGCTCACACACATGAGGAATGTTGCAGAGGAAACGTGCTGGAGTGTCTGCAGGATGGGGTGACAAGTCTTGCTTCCTAAAAAAGAGATATTTTCACTCCCTTTTCTTTCTTTTGCTTTCATTATAAATGGGAGAAGGCTATCTGACTTGAGTTCATCACAGGTTATGGCAAGTAGCTGACTCAGTGAAGTTGCAGACTTCTTGATAGAGAAACAAACTTGTTTTGTTTTGTTTTGTTTTATTGATCCTGCCTTTTACATAAGGGATTCTCTGCTCATTCTTAATTCCGAAGAAGATAGTAAGTTCTCGGAAGGCCTCCACATCAGATCTTGGGGAACAGACTCTTTACTTTTAATGTATTTATTTTTTATCCACTTTTTCTTTGATTTGACAAATATATATTGAATACTTTCTATGCACTAGCCACTGAGAAGGACAAGAGGCCTGTCTATTCCCAAATTACTCCCTCTCTGGTCCCCTGTGATATACCTTCTTTTCCAAGGAGGCTTAAATATGGTTTCCAGAAGGTCGAAAGTGAGAATTAAATGCTCATTTCAGCCCAGTCCTGTGGCACTTTGGCTGAGATAGTCTTCGAAGTCAGAAAAAAGCTGAGACTGCAGGAAAGGCCTGAGAGTGACAGGCTTGAGTACAGACAGAGATCCTGGAGTAAGGAGTTAGGGAAGATGAACTGAAAGGCGGCCAACTCAAAGACAAATTTACCTATTTCATTTATTTTTCTTTTTAGAAATATTTATCTGCATATTAGGACAGTAATAAGATCTATTTTGCTATTCTTTGAAGTCTGTTTTCTCAGTTTTAATTGATACATTTATTAATTTGTATGGTCATTAAAAATATTAGTTTTTCAATTTTTGGACCTCAGTATCACCTTTTCTTTTAAAGTGGAAAAATTAATTTTAGTATGGTATGTGAGTTGAATTTTAACGGCTGAATAATGAGTTCTAACTGTCCCTACTGAGAATGCACAGAATGTTCAGTCCTGTGACAGGAATATATAACTTCTGCTTCTTTCTAGCCACTTAGGTGTGCTGCCATTTCATTATTTATAGACTGCCCTCTGGAGGTCACAGTGAGTCACTGCAGACTGTTCTGTTAAGATGGAACAGAAAATTTGCTCTATGTGTTATGACAACAGCAAATGTTATGTATTAGCAAATCTCAACACTAATAGAAAGATATACATCAGTGTGCATGTCATTTGATTTGAAGAGTACATTTCTCTCTTGTTTTAAAAAATTTCTTATTAAAATAAAAGAGTAGGTTTTAGGTGACAACTATGAAAAGAATTGAGCAAACGGGTAAATGAAAAGGAGTGAGGAAATGCAAAGTAGGGACAAAGTGCAAAAATGGGAGATGAGGTAAAATGTCTTCTTTCTTTTTCCTTCCTTCTTTTCTTTTCTTTTTCTCCTTCCCTTCCTTCCTACCCCTACTTCCCTATTTCTCTCCCTTCTTCTCTCCCTCCTTCCTTCCCTCCTTCCCTCCATCTCTCCTTCCCGCCTTCCTTCCTTCCTTCCTTCCTTCCTTCCTTCCTTCCTTCCTTCTTCCCTCTCTCCCTCCCTCTGTTCCTCTTTCCTTTCCTCCCCTCCTTTATGCTGTTTTCACTTCCTTCCTTCCTTCCTTCCTTCCTTCCTTCTTTCCCTCTTTCCAAGCTTCCTGCCTTAAAATGACCCCGAGGTCCTAAATTAAAGAACAAATCTTAAAATCTTATACTTTATTTTTCTTATTACAGGGAAAAATTATGTCCTACATATGCTCTCAACAAGCTACTCTGTCAAGCAAAATAGCAGAATGCTGCAAATTGCCCATTCTTGAACTCGGTCAATGCATAATACATGCAGAAAATGATGACAAACCTGAAGGGTTATCTCCGACTATAAATAGGTTTTTAGGAGAGAGAGATTTCAACCAATTTTCTTCAAGAGATAAAGATCTCTTCATGGCAAGGTAACACACTTTGTAAATGTATGTTCACACAAGTAAAGATTATTATGTGGTTGATAGCTTTGTGTTGTTGAAATGGAGAAGGAAGGCTATGGTTTTTGAGCCTATCTTATAGTGATGAGACTTTCACCATTACTATAATTAGTTGGCTGGCTTTTTAGGTTGTATTTTATTTTGTATGAATTTCTCTGGAATCAGAAGCGTGGCCATTACTGTATGGGTTACTCATATGAAGACTACAATTGAACTTCTACATGAGATATTAATATTTTTGTAATAAAAAGGGCTGATGATTAAGTGTGTGCTTTTTCACTGTGCATGTTTTAAAAACCTTTCTCCAAAATATAACTCAATAGATAATGCTAGGTAGAAGAGCTTTTATTGGAATAGTTTGTTTGCTATTTATTGAACACGTTTGCTTTCGTAAGAAAATAAAATGGTGTTTAGAGACACTTACAGTGTGGTAGTTTGTTATGATGTAATTGATAGGACATGTTCTCATTCTGTTTGCCTTTAAGGGAAGCAAGCAGTTTATACATTTTCCTTTATTGTATAGTGTGTATCTATGGACACTATTAGAGGAGGGATTTCTGCAGCTCTTATACTTAATGATCTCCAAGGGTCTTTCTAAATGTAAGAGTCTGCTTCTAATGTAGTAATAAAAATAATGGCCCATTTTTTTCTTTAATATTCCCTGAGGATATTACTCTATTGCTACATTAAAGTTAGACATTCACACATTGTTTGCATAGCTAAATAAAATTATGCAAATGAGAACAGAATCCAGATTTAAGAAACTCATACTGACAAATTATTGGTGGCAGAACTAACATAACATATTTCTATAATCTGGATTACAATAAGTAAATTCAAGAATTATCTTTAAATTTAAATATCCATACACATCCACAGCTAATTAAAAAAAAAAATTATCCAATAGAAGCAGTTCTTCCATTGAAAAGGTTCTTTGCAGTAGATATTTTCTCAGCTGAGAATGATCTTTCCTAAGACACTCATGTGGCTTCCTTCGCCCAGGTTTCTGGTCCAAAAGAGCTACCCAAAGAAAATTTCCTTGGCTACACACTCTGACTTAGTTGCCACCCTTTTCCCTCTCTTCTATCTTCATTTCTCTTCATAGATTTATCACTACCGGAACTTAGATGACCTATTTCTTGCTTATTCCGTTTTGTCTCCTTATAACATATGCTTTTGAGAGGTCAGGCAGTTTAGCTGCTTAAAGAAATGCTTGCGTAGAGTAGGCACTGGAAAAATATGTGTTGAATAAATAAATGTGAAGTGCACAATTAAAAATCCAAAGTGAAGGGTGCAAAAGAAAAGAAAGCATCATTTGAAAACAATTTGAGGGATTATAATTCGTACTAATAGTTTTGCTATGCATATAGTTTAAATCATATTTGATATTCTGAGTTGTTTATATGAATTTTAACTTCTGCATGCCATATAACAAAATGATAGTTTTTCTCTTAATTCTAATAACATGATTTTTTTCACACGTATTTCAGATTTACTTACGAATATTCGAGAAGACATCCTAAGCTTGCTGTCCCGGTAATTCTCAGAGTTGCTAAAGGATACCAGGAGTTATTGGAGAAGTGTTCCCAGTCTGAAAACCCTCTTGAATGCCAGGATAAAGGGGTAAATTGTTTTAGCTTTTTAGGGAGAATCTGAAAGACTGGACTGATATTATCTATTAAAAATGCTTTTAGTTTGAAAATATCTAGTTATCTAGTGGTTAGCTGGTTTTATCTATTAACTAGTCACCTAGATATTAAATAGTTATTAACTAGCAGTCAACCATTAGTGGCTTATTTTATAAATAAAAATATTACCCAAAATTTCTTTGACACACAGAATAAAAATAATAATAATTTTTGAACAGCTCCAGAAAGGCAAGAATTTTTGTAGAAAGAAATGTAATCCTTTATCCAAAGATTAAATTCTGTCATCAAATAACTTTGTGATTCACAAAGTTTTAAACTTAATATTCTCAAAGTCCATTTGCTTTAATTCTCACAATTCATACTTTGCCATCTTTAATATTAAAAAAAAAAACCCTCCAAAATTGCTTTCTTTAAGACTAGTATCATAATAGAATAAAATATTATTGAGCAATTTTACGTACAAAGTTATATGACCGGGAAGAGAAAAAATCTACCTAATAATGCTTGTATTTTCAGGAAGAAGAATTAGAGAAATATATCCAGGAGAGCCAAGCACTGGCAAAGCGAAGCTGTGGCCTCTTCCAGAAACTAGGAGAATATTACTTACAAAATGCGTATGTTTTTTTAGCAACTTAAAATTATGAATTGATGAGGGGAATCTGCATGTAAATTAGTCACCGTGGCTATTCTAATTTCAGCCTGTATTTCAGATTGGAAGTCGATCACCCAATTTCACCTGAGAGAAGACAACTTTTCCCATTCCCCTCATTTAGGAAATGACAATGGCCCATGAAATCTGATCTGTGGCACTAGCTTTGGGTTTCACTAAGTCATGCAGATTTTTGCAATAAAGCCATTCTGTCATAGTCTATTATAGTTAAAACACCAAGAGATCAAAGTCAAAATCAATGAAGCTTCTGAGGTTGGGAATAGGAGTCCACCTGGCCAGAGTTTGTTTTTCCATTGTGTTTTGTTGGTATAACAGGAGTATAGGAGTGGTTGTTAGAGTAAATACATCTCAAAAGTTTGGTACAGATACCATGTGGATAAAAAAATGAGCCGAGTTCATGTCTTCTGATAACAACAGAGGGTCTTTGAGAAGAAGTGAGGAGTCCAAAAGCTCGTAAATGGCTCAACAGGATTTGGTAAATAATGCCTTTTTCAGGTTTCTTGTTGCTTACACAAAGAAAGCTCCTCAGCTGACCCCACCTGAACTGATGGCTGCCACCAGGAAAATGGCAATCGCAGCAGCCACTTGTTGCCAGCTCAGTGAGGACAAACAATTGGCCTGTGGTGAGGGAGCGGTGAGTGTTTTGTTTAGTCTCATCTTGTTTCTGTTTTGTTTGATTAAAATAGCTTCATAATTCTCATTTAGGGAAAATGGCAAAAACCAAGGTAGAGGTGACTTTAATAGACTTGTTTAATTAATTACAGTTGGAAGGAGTACAAGAACTCAGCTCTGAATGGTTAGCATGTGTCCAGGCTTTCCGTCCTTCTAGAATGGCTGGTGGAAGTGCAACCAGTGTATTCAACAATGTCTGAGGAAGCTTTATGTACAGGAAAGGTAGAATGACCAAACACCTCATTCGTTTCATGATTTCTTTTTTTTTCATTCACTAAATATTAACTTTAACTTTAAAAAGAAAAAAAAGAAAAACTTCATCTTTGATAGATAAAAATTAGTCATTTTATTTTTAGCCATACCCATTTTATTACTTTTTGTAGTATAATCTTATGATATTAGGAACAATTTGTACAGGGTATAAGGTTCAGAACAGGGTAAGTTTCATGTTCCCAACAGTTAAATAATTAATGTCACTAACATCATACATATGATTACAAGTTGATTTTCTTCATTAATTTTTTCTCTTAAAGTCACTATGTGAACAAAACTCTATATAATTTTTTTTCCTTATCCTCTTTTTGATGATGAAGAGTTATTTGCTATTTAGTCTTCATAGCTTGGAACTTTTTACCAAAGACTAAAAGTAAATAGAAGGAGAATTTCCTGTGATTAAGCATCATCATTGTCATTTACTGAATTCCACATGTTGGGAGGATGCAGGATGTAATAGCTCAGAAGTGTAGGTTCTGGAGTATTCCTGTCTACAATCCCATTCTGCTTTCACCACTTAGTCATGTCACACTGGGGAAGTTAGTTATCTCACTGAGCTTGAGCTTTATCATCAGACCTTTGAGAATAAAGATTGTACCACCCTCATAGAATGGCTGTCACAAGGTAATCCACCTAACTCACTCAGCACTAGCCTGATATATAGTATGCACACAAAATATGTTGGCCTTTATTACAAGTTATTAGTAGGTACTTAAGAAATATTTCTGAGTAGTGGAAGGTAAGAGGATTCTACATTAGGAAAGCCTTAAACATACACATATACATATACATATACACATACACACACACTCTATTCAGTTAGGACTCTCTCTATACATACATGAAAGGACCAGGTTTGTGCTATTCTTACCTTCAGAAAGTGATTTTCTGGATCTCAGAAGTAAAATGGAAAACTCAGCTAGATAAACATGGAAAATGTAAGCCGTGTATTGATTTCCTAGGTCAGGGCAGAAATTTTTTCTTCTTTGGAAGCATGTTTCAAATAGCTGACACAAATAGCTGAAGGGACTTTCTTCAACATCACCTGGGAACATCTGTCGCTAAATGCTGAGATTTATTCCAAACAAATGGATAAACAAGAACCCACAATGTGGCAGCACACGGTCCTGCACAGACAGCGAATTTTCCTGTAATGTTAATTAAAAATTATTAGACATTAAGAATGAAGAAAGCAATTTTCTGGAAACCTGAATCAATCTTATGGCTAATGCTCAACCTCTTTTCTTTCTTTTTTCTCATTCTCCTAACTAGGCTGACCTTATTATTGGACAATTATGCATCAGGAATGAAGAGACTCCTGTAAACCCTAGTGTTGGCCAGTGCTGCACTTCTTCATATGCCAGTAGGAGGCCATGCTTCAGCAGCTTGGTGGTAGATGAAACATATGTCCCTCCACCATTCTCTGATGACAAGTTCATCTTCCATAAAGATCTGTGCCAAGCTCAGGGTGTAGCACTGCAAACTATGAAGCAACGGTACGAAATTGTTATTTGCCAGCATGGAGAAGACTGACAACATCAAATAGCAGTTGAGATTTCCATCTTACACATTCAACATTCTTGCGATCATTAGGAGAAGTACCCCCAAATCCTGAAAGTGGCTTTTAAAATAGTTTTGTCTCAGTGTCAGCAGTATCACCGAGACATGGGCCTGGAAAAAATCACTAAAGAGGACAATTTCCTGTTATTAAAAATAGTCTCCATTATAACTATTGTAATACATTTAGAGATTGAGAGAAAATGGGAAATCTATTTGGAGGAATTAGGAAATATCTTTGCAGTAATCTGAGTACTTCCATTCCAAAGTACTAGAAAAATACTATTGCATCCTTTTTAGTTTTACATTATTTACTCTTTGAAGAGAATAATCATAATATTTGATTGAACTATGAAATATGAGTGTTAAGAAATAGAAGGCACATTTCAGTTCATTGTGGGAGGCATTCCGAAATGGTGATGGCAGTGTAAGTCAATGCAATTCATGTTCTCCAAATTCCCATGCATTTTAATACTGCTTGCTTTGTAAATGGTTTTCCTTCATTTTGGAAAACCTGTTCTTCCCTTTTGTCTCTGTCACAAGTCAGGGCATGATTCAAGGTACAGTAGGATGGCTACCTCCTCTGGCAAGTCTTCTCTATTGTCCTATTCAACATTAATTCCAATATGAAATTATTGCTAAATGAATAGTGCAGGCAATTAGTGTGGCCAGTGCTCAGGTAAGGGTGTGATAATTATGAATGGCAGGGGTTTGGAAATCTGGACCGTTGAGTATGGATAAGACATAATTTAGAAGAGAGAACTGGAAAGGATATTCTGGGTAAGTAAGAAAAAGACTGTATTTCAATACATATAGGAATGGTGAAACTATGAAATCATGTTTCATCTATAATCTGCACCAGTACAGACCAGTGAGACACTTGACCATGTTTCTAGCCTCAGTCTTTCTAATGAGAGTGTTAGACTAGATATATGAGCTAAGTCTGACGATGTATTGATGGAATGAGGGTTTAGAGTGAGGGTTGCTAGGGCTCTGAAAATTCTCTATTAAGAAGATTTTAGAAAAATGTAATTGAATAACAGACTTCTCTTGTATTTTGTTTTGTTTTGAATCATAGGTTTCTCATTAACCTTGTGAAGCAAAAGCCACAAATAACAGAAGAACAACTTGAGGCTGTCATTTCAGATTTCTCTGCCCTACTAGAAAAGTGCTGCCAGGGTCATGAACAGGAAGTCTGCTTTGCAGAAGAGGTATATACAACTCATTTTCACACTCAAAATGCTTGGTACAGAATTTTCTACAATGAATAATGAAAAGAATACCCCACTGATCTATACCTTTAAAAAAATGCCAGAGAGATTTAAATGTCATTTAGAAAGAGATTGAAGAATTTTATAACATTTAAAAATAATTAGTTTTCTCAACAAATATTAGAAAGAAATATAATTTTAAAACACATTAATAAAATTAGTAATTTTGATTTATTTTCTAGTAGAGAAAATGATAAAGTGAATATATAATTACTTGATAATAATTTAATTTCTGACCTAAAATTTATCAGTTTAGTTAATTGGATTAAAAAGATTTAATAACAAATGAATTGTCCAAACAGGATACTGGGGGAATATTTATAGAAAATATATTTGAACTCATTTGGAAGCATGCCTTTAAATATCAACAGAGTAGTAATTAGGAATTATCTTAATGTAAATATTTAGCAATGTTAGCTATATTTGAAACTGGCTACATTTTGTAAGCCTTTAGTTTGTGTTACTTAATATATTTGACTATAGCATCACTATATTTTTAAATATATTCTATAACTTAGCCTTTTTGCCAATTTTATCTGTTTTATAATGTAAAAGTTTATATTTTTAATATAAAGATAGGTAACATTTAGAAGTGTTGAGTTTTTCAATAGGCAATATAACTAAGTGTGTTTGAGTGTGTACACTTATAAGTATGTGACAGTGTTTTAGAGATTAGTACAAGAAAAAAAAATCTACTATTGATATGAGTAGATTATTTTTCTCTCTGGCTTTCATTGTCCTAGTTTGTAGGCATCAGAATTGTATATCTCGATTTTTGATTTCATTAATCTATAAATCTGTGAATTCACCCTTGGATAGTAGAGAATTAACTGTATGACTGGCACATTCATTTATTTCTTTATCTAATGATTCTTATCTTTTCTTAATTTGCAGGGTCCAAAACTGATTTCAAAAACTCGTGCAGCTTTGGAAGTTTAAATGACTTCAGGTAACAAAAAATTTAGACAAGGCTAAATTATATGTTGACTTTCCCCCTATCAATTCATAATGAAATATATACTAAGAGCTATCATTAAATATCATTAAAAAATAAATGCAATTTAATAAAAAAATTTATTTTAAAGATGCTGAAACAAAATTATGCCCACAATGTTAAATTAGTGACTCAACTAACTTGAAATTCTTTAGGGTATTTCAAAGGCTTCAGAAAAAGGACATCAGAATACCTTCCTCTCTAATATATTTCTGAAATAAAATAATAGAACCAGTTACCTTCTGCACCTATTCATTTAATTAGTACTTAATGTATTTTTGTTCATATTACAGGGGGAAGAGAAGACAAAATACGTCTTTATGGTTTGGTGTGAAATTTTCTCTTTAATTCTAAATGACTTGGTACTTTTTATGAATTAATAAAATGATGAAAACTTTTATGTGAGATTTCCTTACCTTAGAAATAAAACATCTTCAACTGATTTTTTTTTCCTAGGCTGCTTATTTATGAAAACTTAAAGATGATTTCTTTAAATAGTTTTGTATACCATAGTCTGAAGCAGATTACAGTCAAAAAGTATTGAGCATTGGTTATTGTAGGAGATTAAATCCTCTCAAGGATGGATTTATAACACTTAAGGCTACATTATTTGGTGAAATAAAAAAATGTTCCCAAATTAAGCTGTTTGGGAACTGTTTGGTGCTGCTGTGGCACATCGTTCATTAAATGACCACTTTCATTTAACAGATAATCTAGGGATGAGAAAAGAAATTGTTATATTTTTAGAGGATCCATCAAAAATGCTGCTACTCAAAGTTTAATATTTACTTTTTTCTCAATTTTGTTCAGTTTTCTATTCACAGACATTTTAAAACATAATTGTTAACTGTACTGTAGTTGTTTTGAGTGAACATAATTAATATTTTTATCAATTAACTTTTATTTCACAAATATCTATTGAACAATCACTGGGTACAAGGTCCTGTTCTGGGTCACAGTCCTCCTGTTGCTTCAGTACAGAAGGAAGCAGCTAATAGCAATGGATTGTGTTATAATAGATATGATGACACATTGCTGAGACAATCAAAGAGTAGGTGAGACCAATTCTGATTGGGGGAAGTTTCTCATTGGAAGAGACAAACACTTAAAAAGAGTCTTAGAAAATGAGTGGGTATTTATCAGTTCAAGTAAAAGAGAAACCCAGTTTATGAAAGAGTATAACAGCTTATCACAAAAGATAAATAATTTTAGGGGAGGACAGATTGGGTAGAAAAGGTATAGGTATGGAAGATGAGGCAAGATATGCAAGCTATGTATATGTGAGATTGAGCCAGATTCTCCTGGGCTTTGGACAATATTTCATAGGTAACGGAGGACCAAAGTGATGTCTAAGCAGAGGAGAGCCATCAGTAGTTAGCTTTTAGAAAGATAACTCATGATATGGAAGCTAGGGAGTAGGGAGAGGAGAAGGAGTAGAGAGGGGCAAGGTCAGCAAGTGGTGACAAAAAGATCAGTCTACCAGTAGGGAGGTTGTTTATTGTATCAGCTTTGAATAGAAACCTAAAAATTACATTCAGGCTTTGGCCTCTCCACCAGGAGAAAACAATTGGTTCAGAGCAATAAAATAAGCTTTCAGTTCTAAATCAATTGCTTCACACTTTACATTTTTCTTTCAATCCTGTTGCAACATCTGTGGATTTTGTCTGATTTTGTGGTAATTATGAAAAATATTAACTTAGCAATCACAATAAGATAAAGTAGAATTGAATATGAAAACATTATACAGAAAAAACAAGTTACCAATTAATTTCCTGCTCATAATTTTGCCCTTGTGAGTCTTCTTGCTTGGGAAACTGCCCTCAGATATGTGTGAGGCTCACTCCATCAACTCCTCAGGCTCATTATTAGCTGCTAAATAATGATGTCTTTCTATACTGCCCTGTTTTAAGTAGTACTCCTATCCCTATTCCCCACAACACTTATCATCATCTGATATACACTAGATTTTACTTGCTTATTAGTATATTTTTCTGTCTACCTCCACTAGTGTAAGCCCCATAAGGACAGACATTTCAGTCTGTTTTGTTCTCACTTTTGTTCTCCTCAGCATACAGAACAGTGCAGGAACATAACAGTTATTCTATAAATATTCGTTGGATATGTAGGTGAACACCACACGGCCATATATTCTTATAAGGAACCAAAGGAGTTGCCAGCTCCGTCTTCTAAAACCTACATCAGGAAGAGAGAGAAGCCTGGGTCTGAGAAATTAACATAAAATATCTAAGAAACCATCGAAGAGGTTAAAGCCTCTTAAGATCTCGTGTGTGTGTGTGTGCGTGTGTGAGGAGAGGTGGCAGTCTAGGATAGCTGTCTTTAAAAAGGGTGGATAGGCGGATAGGTGGATAGGAGTGGGTAAGAAATTCTAACTTGTGCTCTTAAACTGCAAAGAAGACTGTCCTTTGCCCATTACCACTGTGAAACATAAATCAGAAGCAGTAGCCCAGATTGTCTGGTGTCAATGGAATTAGATTATTTATAGTACTTTATTATTTGGTATTTTGTGTCTTTCAAGGCATTTGCTTATTTCATCTAAGTTGTCAAATTTATCGGCAAAATTTTTTTCAAATTAGTCCTATGTT
This sequence comes from Pteropus alecto, assembly GCF_000325575.1. Taxonomy (NCBI): domain Eukaryota; kingdom Metazoa; phylum Chordata; class Mammalia; order Chiroptera; family Pteropodidae; genus Pteropus; species Pteropus alecto. The sequence continues at coordinate 2,255,424 of NW_006440624.1, forward strand.
ATCCTTTTAATAGTGATGTTACCTTGCTCATTATTGATATTAAAAATTCCTGTGGGAGTGACAAACTGTTAAAAACAAGTGAGCACAGAGTAGCTACTCATGAGAATTAGCTCTTCCAAAAGATTCCACAACTCCTGATTATAAAAACCAGAGGAGGCTGTGGCTTAGTGAGAAGGAGGGCTGCTAGTCCCAGGTGTTCCTCTTAAAGGGCCCTGTGCTATTACTTGCTGACAGACTCACTTGCCCTGAGCTCCAGCACAGGGACAACAGCTCAAAAGGTTCCAGGGACATACGCAAAGAAACTGAATTGTCTGGCTTCACGTCAGGAACTAGAAAGGCAGCTTTCTACTAAACTGAAGTGCTGGCAGAAACCATTGTTTTTTTGTTGAGCCTTTCCCCATTCCCGGCATGCAGATATAGGAGGCCACCATATCTGAGTCTCCATCACCTAGTTAACACCATTCCACCTGCCCTGGTGATTCCCTGAGATCCTGCCCCACCTAACTTGCAGGCCCACCAGAGCTGCTTCCAGTAACTTTTCCTTACAAATGGCCTGTCTTGGCTCATGCTGCAATTTTTCCTAAAATCTTTCAAAGGTTCACAAAACCTGAACAAGCAGCATCTGGCCTTGGCATGCCCCATACCTCTTGCTAAGCAGTCTCAAGGCCAGCACTAATGACAGCCAGCTTCAATTTGCATCTTGCCCCCTTCAGGCATATTCAAGCCCAATGTGGGTAGAGGCCATGTGTGGATTGCTTGATGGCTCATGCTAGGTGGCCCAGGGCAGGGTATATGCTGCAGCTAAACTTGGCCTGTAGCAAGGTCCCTCCTAGGAGGCCCCAGCCTGCACACTTGGTGGCCAACTTTGGTCTGAGCCAGAGCACCACCCCAGGCCACATCCGAGAATGACACACCCAAAAGGCAGACTGGGCAGGCACATGAGCTCTGCTTAAGCAAATCCTGCTCCATAAGGTCAGCCCCAGCAGGACAGCTACTCTACTGTAGTCATGGCCAGTCTTTACAACCAATCAGCCTGCATGTCAATCCCTCCCATTGATGTGCAAGCAGTAACCAAGGCTTAACTACAACAGAGGGCACATACAACCCACACAAGGGACACACCTGGAGTACTTGGCTCAGGTAACCAGGGAAGACTGTGCCACCGGGCCCCATAGGATACATACTACATAAGGTCACTCTACTAAGATCAGGAGACAGAGCAGCTCTACCTAATATATAGAAACAAACATGGGGAGGCAGCCAAAATGGGACGACAAAGACACATGTCCCAAATGAAACAACAAAACAAAGCTGCAGTAAAAGAGCTAAATTAAATGCAGACAAGGAATCTACCAGATGCAGAGTTCAAAACACTGGTTATAAGGATGCTCAATAAATTTAAGAGAAGAGTAGATGAACTCAGTGAGAACTTTAAGAAATAGAAAACATAAAAATGGAGATAAAAAATATAAAAAAGAATCAGTCAGAAATGAAGAATACAATGACTAAAATGAAGTATATATTAGAGGGAATCAACAGTAGATTAAATGAAGCAGAGAATCAAATCAGTGATTTAGAAGATAAGATAACAGAAATCACCGAATCAGAACAGCAAGAAAAAAAATCCAAAAATGTGAGGATAGTTTAATGGGCTTCTGGGACAACATCGAACATGCCAACATTCACATCATAGGAGTACCAGAAGGATGAGAGAGAACAAGAAATTGAAAACTTATTTGAAGAAATAATGACTGAAAACTTTCCTAACCGGGTGAAGAAAATAGACATACAAGCCCAGGAAGTGCAGAGAGTCCCAAAAAAGATGAACCCAAAGAGGCCTACACCAAGACACATCATAATTAAAATGCTAAAGAGAGAATTTTAAAAGCAGCAAGAGAAAAGTAGTTACCTACAAGGGAGCTCCCATAAGACTGTCAGCTGATTACACAACAGAAACTTTGCAGGCCAAAAGTCATTGGCAAGAAATAGTCAAAGTGATGAAAACCCAGATTACTCTACACAGCAAAGCTGTCATTTAGAATCGAAGGACAGGTAAAGAGCTTCCCAGACAAGAAACAGCTAAGGGAGTTCATCATCACCAAGCCTGTATTACAAGAAATATTAAAGGGACTTCTTTAAGAAGAAAAAGAAAGAAAAGAAAGATTAAAAATATGAATGATAAAATGGCAATAACTATATATCTAGCAACAATTACTTTAAATGTAAATGAATTAAATGGTCTAATCAAAAGATAGGGTGATTGAATAGATAACTAAACAAGATCCTCACATACACTGCCTATAAGAGACTCACTTCAGATCAAAATGCACACACGGACTGAAAATAAAGGGATGGAAAAAGGTGTTTCATGAAAATGGAAACAAACAAAAACCTGGGGTACCAATACTTATACCAGACAAAATAGACTTTAAAACAAAGAGTATACGAGACAAAGAAGGACCCAGTTATCCTATTTCTGAATATTCATCCTAAGAAACCGAAATCACTACTTCCATATGTTCATTGTAACATTATTTACAATAGTCGAGAAATGGTGGCTACCTAGGTGTCCATCAATGGATGAATAGATAAAGAAGAGGTGGTACATATATACAATGAATATTATTCAGTTATGAAAAAAAGAATGAAATTTTGCCATCTGCAACAACATGGATGGACCTAGGAGGTATTGTGCTGAGTGGAGTAAGTCAGACAAAGACAAATGCTATGTCATTTTACTTACATGTGTACCCTAAAGAACAAAATAAATAAACAAAACAGAAAGAAACTCCCAGATACAGAGAACATTTTGGAGGTTGCCAGATGGAGGGAGGTGGTTGGGGTAAAAAAGGATAAGGGATTAAAAAGTACAAATTGGTAGTTAAAAAATAACCATGGGGTTGTAATGTATAGCATAAGGAAAATAGTCAATAATATTGTAATATTGTAATATTGTAATAACTATGTACAGTGTCAGGGTATTGGCTTCATAAGTTATATAAATGTCTAATCACTATGTTGTACACCTGAAACTAATATAACATTGTATGCCAATTGTAACTGAAAAATAAAAATGTTTTAAAAAAGAATTAGCTCTCCCCTCTATCTTCCTATGGTTGATTAGCATATAAGAAATTTGTCTCCTTCCAATGATGTCACTTTCAGAGAGTTAAGAGAGAGTCCAGAGAATTGCTTGAGAGTATAGAATTAAATTGGTAATAATAACAGTGTCTGGAAATACCAAAATGTTCATAAATAGCACATTTCTAAAGAACTCATAAATCAAAAAAGAAGTACAAAGAACATTTAAAAATACTTTGAACTGAATGAAAATGAAAATACAACATATAAGAATACATATAAGAATTTATGGGATGCCACTAAAAAAGAAATTAAAATTTATAGCATGGAAGGCATTCTTTTTTATAATTTATAACCCTCTGTTATCCTTGGGCAACATATTATAAAAGAAGGAAAGTCTCAAACCAGTGAACTCAACTTCCACCTTAAGAAAGTAAAAAAAAAAAAAAAAAGTAATTTAAAAAATAAGCATAAGAAAGAAAATAATACAGATAAAATGATAAAGATAAAAGCAGAAATCAATAAAATAGAAAGCAAAAAATAGATAAAATCAATGAAGCTAGTTCTTCGAGAAGAATATTATCAATAATGTTGATAAATCTTTAGCCAGATTTATTAGTGGAAAAAAATAGAAAGGACAAATTACCAATATTAGAAATGAAAGGGATGATATCACCATAGATATTCAAATAATAATAAGGAAATATTTTGAAAAATATTTTTCCAATAATAATTTGACATCTTATATGAAGTGGGCAAATGCCTTGAAAGACACAAACTACCAAAGTTCACTCAAGAAAAAACAGACAATCTGATTATTTCTGTATATATTAAAGAAATGGCAAATTTAGTTAAGGTCATTTCCACAAAGAACACTCCAGGCTTAACTGGTGAATTCTACTAAACATTTTAAGAAGAAATTATACTAATTTGACAAAAACTCTTCAAAAAACTTGAAGAGAAGGGAATATTTTCTAATTCATTCTGTATGAGGTAACACTACCCTGATACCCTCTCTCTGCCACATGAGGATACAACTAGATGCTGGCACTCATCTCAAACTCCCAGCTTCCAGAACTGTGAGAAATAAATTTCTGTAGTTTATAAACCACCCAATATTTTTTTAGAACAGTCTGAACTAAGACACTATCCCTTCTACCCTGTTCTTCTCCTTTGGTAATAATAGCTTTTTTAAGTTTCTGGTTTACTCATCTGTTCTTTATTTTTAATATCCAAACAAATATGTATATAAATATGATCCTATTACACTATTCTATATTACACAAGAGGTTACATATTATCTTGCTTTCTTCACTTAAAAATGTAATCTTGGTAATCACTTGATATTATGCATAAGTTTCTTCTTCAATTTTTTCAACAGCTTCATAGACTTTCTTTGTGTGGATATGCTATAGTTTATTAACCGACCTTCTATTGATGGACATTTGGATTATTTCCAATCTTTTACTACTGAAAATAATGCCACAATGAATAACCTAGTGTTTTAGTCATTTAGTAATAGTGGCTGTATATTTTTGGATATGTACCCATTAGAAAATTTTTGTCTCAAAGGACATAAACATATTTTTCAGATATTGCCAAATCCCCCTCCATAGATTTTGCATCACAATTTTGCATTCTCACTGGCAATGGGTGAGAAGACCTATTTCCCCAGAGTTTTATCCTCAAAGTACGTTGTCAAACTTTTTGACTTTCGCCAATCAGATGGGTAAGAAATTGTACTGGGTGTTGTTTACATGTACATTTATCTTATGAGCATTTTTTAATGTTTAAGTTCCATTAGTTTTTTTTTCTTGTTGTGTACCACCTGTTTATATTATTTTACTATTTTTCTATAAGACTGTTGGTCTGTTTTCTTCCTCAAATTTTTGGGAACTCTATATATTATGGTAGAGTTTGCAGCTATCTTTTCTCGGTTTTACCTCTGTATTTTTGACTCCGCCTATAGCATTTTTCCATATAAAGTCTTAGAAAAACATTTTATACTGTTGATTTGTTAGTGCTTCTGGGTTTTGCATCACAGTTGGGAAAATTTTCTCCACTTCACTTGTAGTTCTTCTGGTACTTTGATGTTTTGTTTTTGTTGTTGTTTTTTTACATTTTGATCTCCGGTATATTTCGAATCATCCCACTGGATGGATAGGTATTGGAATACAATTTTAGATTTTTAGTTAATTGTATCAGTCTCTCTCTTGATTGCCAATGCCGCATCATTTTAATTATTATGATGTTTTAGAATGTGTTTTATTATCGGGTAGTGCTGCTTTGCACAACCCCTCATGCCAGTAGCGTTTTTTTTTTTTTTCTTCTTAGGGTTTTCATGATTATTCTTCTTGCTCATGTATACTTCAGTCAGTAGATAAATTCTCTAGCTTCCTAATTCTCTGGAAGGACAATTCTAGGAAATCTTCCCCTTCTTAGACAGTTCCAAATAGGACTACACCCAGGTGCCTACACTGTTACTCTTCTTAGCACCTGCTTTATTACCTTTCTCCCTTCTTGGTTTCACTTCCTCACTTTCTCACTTGTGTTTCCTTGCATCACCTTCCAAATTGCAAGTCTTTGTTTGGAGGGCTGCTTTTGGGAAACTCAAACTAAGAAAGAGTCATTTTTGAATTTTGATCTAAAGTTAAAAAACACCAACCATAGTTGTCCAACTCTGTTATCTCTGTGTGTGTGTGTGTGAAGGCAGAGAAAGGAAGTAGTGTCATCTTCTACTTAGCTGCTCAGAATTAGCGTTTTTTAGTCTCCTGATTATTTCCCTATATCCTATATATGTTCTTTATATTCTTCAGACTCAGAGCTTCTCTGACATGCTCCTGGGAAAACTGATCTCAACTTCCACACTTTGAGCTGAAGTTCCTTATCTATGATCCTCATCAATTTGATCCCCTCTGTTTTATGGTTTCCAGGATTTTCTTAATCTTTTGAATATATCATTGTCTGGCTCTTTTTTTTTTCTTCAAATGTCTATATGTAAATGTATGTGTCTATATTGTTGAAGCAAAATTTCCTAGGCATGTTTATCTGTTTCAAAATTTATTACCTATGAATGAGGGAGTTAGCAGTTAGATAATTCCAAGCAAATTCAAAATGACCAGGAAGAAAACTTAGTTTAAAAACCTTAAGTTTTTAACTAGGCACAGACTGCAGTTTTACTTTATATGATTATAAAAAATCCATTCTTATCAGTGACAGGGGGTTATATTTGTGAAATAGGTAGATTGAAGCTCTCTTATCATAAATGCCAGGCATGAACCAGTAATCACAAACAATAATTACAGTAGTTCCCCTTATCTGTAGGGGTTATTTATATTCTAAGACCCCCAGTGGAAGCCTGAAACTGCAGATAGTACTGAATCCTATATATTGTTTTTTCCCATATATACATACCTAAGATAAAGTTTAATTTACAAATCAGATACAGGAAGATATTCACAACAATAATAAAATAGAACAATTATAACAATATACTGTAATAAAAGTTATGTGAGTGTAGTGTCTCTCTCTCTCTCTCATAACTGATCTGATAACCAGGTAGGCTACTAAATGACTAACCAGCAGGGAGCATATACAGCACGAACACACTGAACAAAGGGATGATTCACACCCTGGGTTAGACAGTGTGAGATTTCATCACACTACTCAGAATGACATGGAATTTAAAATTTATGAATAGTTTATTTCTGGAATTTTCCATTTAATATTTTCAAACTGAGATTGTTTGTGGGGAAATGAAACTACAGAAAGTGAAACCACTGATGAGAGGGGATTACCATATCTGAGAAGAAAATAAAAAGCAAATTGATCTCTGACTAATCATTGAATATACCTAAAAGCAAGTTTTATTCCCTGACAAAAGACCAATTAGAGGTCAGCATGACCAGGAACATTTACTAGCTGCAACCAAAGATGCTGACCATACCAGTTGCCTGGTTCTCAGTCTGGGGACAAAATAAGTCTCTCTCTTTTCTCCTCTCTCTTCCACTTCCTCTCTTTCTCACTCTCACTCCTAGCCCCTTCCTTTTGGTTTAATAGGTCTATTAACTCTACCATCCTCTACACATAACATACAAAATTTTAGATTCTGCTTTTTCTTCAAATATTACATAGAAACTATTTCCTTCTGTTATTACATATTCTTTGTATTCATTAGTTATAAAGACAAATATTAACCTATAGAGTGACTATACCACTGTTTGTTTATATACCTATAAAGATGTCTTTTTCCATTTATTGTGAATAAGTAATCTGTAGAGTGATACTTTGAAACTGTAAATATGCTATTGCCCAATAATTTCTCATCAGTGACTTTAGTGTCCATTCATGAAACTGGCCTAAATTAATTATTACTATGGTAGTTAGTTACAAATATGTTTTATATAGAAATATGTTTTATTTCTAACTACATTTATTAGTTGGCATTTTTCTGTAGAGAAGAACTTTTCCTATTTCCATTTTTATTTACTTTTATATTGATATAGGTTCATAAATTCTTCTTCAAAAACTTAATGAGTATAATGCATTCCTATTATTATTTATTTTAGTTATCAAGTTGTCCCATTGGCTTCTATCTCCTTTTGACATGCTCCCCTCAATTTTTGATCACTTCCTTAGTTTCTGACACAATGTTCTCAACTCATCTTATATTTTCATATCTCAGCCCTGGAACCATTAATTTCTCTTAGAAGCCCAGTATCCTTTTATAGAGAATTATGTTTAGAACCCAAGATGTGGACACTAAATGTGCTCCTTTCTACTTGGTTGCCATTGCTTTCAGGCCCTTTTAGTAAATGTAACTAAGAAATAGATTTATTTTTCTTTGTCATGTATTTAAAAATATTTCCATATTTAGAATCATGTTCTTAGGAAAGATTTAAAAATTTGAATGATTGATTCAAATAATGCGAATATCTCTAAGACTATTGATCTTTACTATAAACTTGTTTTCTGAAAGCTTTGGTTACATGGGCATTTTCTTTGTTATATATTATATATATGCTGTATATTAGTTGTTTATTTTTTTCAAATTCTATTAAGTGTCTAAAAATTATTATTTTTGAGGTTCCTTTGATTATCAGCAAAATTTAACATCTTTCTAGTTGTGTTTCTCTTTGGCAAATTATTTATTCTAGCCCTTTTTCCTTTAACATTTGCAATATTTCAAGACTTTTTTGTAGTTGTCTATTTAACTAGGTACTGTATATACTTAACTTGTGGACTTTTTTTCTAACTCTATAGATTTTTCCAGTGAAACACAGAGATAATTTTTTCCTAGTTAATAATTAGCAAAATTTCTGCAGCGTGATCAAGTAACAATCAAATATGAGGTTTGTGAGAAATAGGTTAAACGGGTTACTTTTTTACTAATAGTGTCAAAGAATAATATAAAAACTTGACTTTCCTCAATCACATTATTTTCCTTTGTGAATGTGACTTCTAAAGCAATGAAACAGTTAGAACTCAGAGGTTTTGTTATTTTAATGTTCTATTTGACTGAATCCCTAACCTTGCCCACAAAGCCTCAAGATGTAGGTAAGAAATTTACTTCTATACCAGCTAAGAAATGACTAAGTTGGGATAATTTCTATTTCCTTTTAACTTTGTTTTCTTTCAACTTAATTTTTCACTTGTTCCTCCCCCCACAGCACTAGTTTATAAATACTGATCAAATATCCTAAACTAAACTAACCTTCCCAGATTTTGTATTTTGGTGTTTTTGTGATCATATTAAGCAATCTATAGACAGAAACAGTTATCACACCCAGCAAATGGTCACCAGCCTTATGTCAGTAGAGAAAGTGTTGCTGAGAGGTATAATTTGGATGTGAAAATATTTATATTCCTTGCAAATGTGTATAGTGTGTGGTAACAGTTGAACACTAAATTTGAGCTGGGATTTTTGTGGAACCTTTAGTTGTTTAACATATCTCCCGATCGGGTGGAAAACACCTTTAGGGTATGCAGGACCCTGCTTTCTCCAGCTGTACAGTTTATAAATCTCCCCAAGGCTTTCCCCATCCCCTATCCCCATCCCTTCTAAGTCTGGCAAAGGCAATATCGGCCTAGAGGAAAGGGTGACTTTTATGTATCTTCTACCCAAAAGAGAACATTTTGAACTTCATCTTTCGGAGGAGGTGTCTTTTTGTATTTCTTCTAGACCGGAAGGTGCACCTTGTTGGAACTTTCACAAAGGTTCCATAAGTGTCACAGTGGCCCTGAAAATGTGGATTATATCTTACTGAATTTGGTACCTCCCATAGTGCCTGTTAGTGAGACTAGTCACAGGGCTCGAAGAAGAGTGGTCATTCTTGAGTTCTCTTTCTCTTGTGCCCCTTGTTATAATTTGTTCAAAAATCCTGTTGATTTTTTGTCTTTAATATCTTTTGCATCCATGCATATCCATTTTGTATACTCATTACTTTTACCAAAATTTGTGTCCTGCTGATTTCTCAATAGAAAAATTGCAAAAGCCACCTAATGGGCTTCTTGCTTTTTTCTATTCATCCATTCATTCTTCCATCTACTTGACATAGTTCTTATCCCTCTTTATTTATCAGGCATTATGAGAGATCCTAGCACATTAGTTATACCACTACCTGGCTGGTATTTCTTAGCATATAGAAACGATCATATTACTATTTTATGTAAACATTTCACTGGTTCTTCATGGCTTCCAATTGAAGCCCAAACTCCCAGGTTTACATGCAAGACTCCCATAATATCGACCCAGGTCCTTTCTATCTTAGGTTCCATTATTCTTTTTTATGACTCACTTTCTCATTGTAGTGGATTAATTGACTTTTCCTAATAAATCTCAAGATTTCTCACTTTTGTGCTTTTATTCACATCATCTATCCACATAGAAAGATGAGACTTATTTTTCTGCTAGCTGAAATCTTGTATATTTTTCAGGTTTGACTCATATGCCATTTCTCCTGTAATCTACTTCTCGTTTCTCGCCCATGAAGAAAGCCTGTCATATGCTTACCTACATTACTTTAGAATGCCATTTACATTCTAAATTAGACTATACTTATGTTCAAGAGTTACTTGCATTGTGAAAGTACTTAGCGACCTGAAGTCTAGGGAAGATGTCTTTTTCATTATTGATTGCCTTATAGTGTCCAGCACGATGATTTTCAAAAGTAAGAATTCCATAAAAATTGTCTACATGGACAAATGTAAATGTGTTCTGATTAGTATATGCTTGTTGGGAGGGAATCAATGATCTGAGACTAGTCCAGAAATTACCTAAATATTGACATTGGGCTAGCCCTGTAAACTGTGTAAACTGACCACCAGCATGCTATGGCATCTCTTGTTGTGTCTTGTTGTAGCATTACATCACATATCAATTAATTTTCATATTATTTTTCTATTCATACATGATAAATACTTAACATGGAAGTGGTGCTTGTATTTGACATTTGTGGCTGGGGAGCCATCAATGGCAAATCTAAAGTCTGGTCAGTTTGAGGTTAATTCAAGTCAATTCAATTTAATGAATATATCTCGAGGTCATAATAAGATGTGATCAAAATCCTGTATTTGGTCCATATGACTTTTTTCCTTCTTGTTAAATATGTCAAATTATTTTCTACCATCAGTTCTCTATTTCATACTTTGTAAATTTAAATATCATATGTAGCTATTTATTGGGAAAATGTTAAAATATCAGGGTATATAATAACTTAAAACTCTTTGCTTTTCAGATGACTTCAGGATTACCCAGAAATTTATAGAGGAGAATGTTGGATATATGTGAGTTTTTCTAATGATGATGCTGATGTTTACCATAATCATATCTGATATATTCCAGAAATGTTAATGCTTCTTAAAAGTAATTCAATTAAATAGAAATCATATCAAAAAAGTAAATACAGCATTAATCATAAAATTCCGATGAAGCAATTGAATTGTTAAGAAGTTGTAGAATTTACAGCCCCACACTTTGATAATTTCCTGAGGCTAGTCAACAAGTAGATGCTCCTGTGAGTTTTTATTGGACATATATGGAAATTCTACAGGTAATCATTTTGTACTCTGTGTGGATTGTTGTAGCACCATCATTGCATTTGCTCAGTATATTCAGGAGGCATCCTTTGAAGAAGCAGAAATGTTGAGGAAAGCCATGACAGAATACAAAGATCAATGCTTGGCTAACATGACACTCCCAATGTGCTCAAAATTACCTGTAAGTAAATTGTTTGTATTTCTTAAACAAATTTCTTACAGCTTGAAAATGTAAAAAGAGAGATGCTCTGTGCCCCTCACTTTTATTTTGCCTGGCCTAGGTATTTAGGATAAGTTAGTTTCCTAGGAGAGATGCAATTCGGTATTATGATGCACAGGAGAACTTGGCCATGAGCTTGCCAAAAACCTGGCAAAACACACAGAAGTACAGAGTCATCCTCCTTAGCTTCCTGTCTCAATGTCTACTATCTACTATCATACCCTTTTTTCTTGGCTTTTCTCAATTATAGTCACCATCTGCATCTCTAGAAAAGTATTACCAAACATCACTACTAAATACTTTACTACTACATTCGCACTCTGACTCTGTCACCTTGGGAGAGGAAGAAAAAAAGCTGTAGTTTAAGAGAAATATAGGCAGCGAATAAAAAGTAAGAGTTTGATGAACCTCAGGATAGATATAGAAAGTTTCCCAAAATGTGGAATAGTTGTCAAGGGTGTGGGTTAAAATGATCTGCTGATGATATTGAGAAAATTACAATCTATTTCCTAAAGGGTGATACTCACTAATTATTATGTCATCTCAGAAGGTTGAGAAACTTTACAATGAATGAAAACTTTCTTTACTTCTCTGTTGTCTAGAATGATGTTTTACAGGAAACGATATGTGCTATAGAGGGGCTGCCACAAAAGCATAATTTTTCACACTGCTGCAATAAGGTTGACTTTGAAAGAAGACTTTGTTTCTTTCGTAATAAGAAAGCTGGTGTAGAATTTCTGCCCTCTCCCCTTACTCTGGATCCTGAAGAGAAATGCCAGGCTTATAAAAATAACAGTGAATCTTTTCTAAACAAGTAAGTTTCATTTTAGTAGAAAAATGATCTAATTGAAGAAATATTCTTAGGCTGACGAGTATCTAATCTCTATTACAAAAGAACATAGTTGTGTTCATTGATGGATTAATTCATTCAACATGTGTTATGTGTCAGATTCTGTATTCAGTGCTGAGGATATAAATATGAATACGATATAAAATCTGCTTTCAAGATTCTTTCATTAATGATGTTAATTTCATAACATGATAAGCCCTAGAACAGAAGTTCAGCAAAAATCTGTTATCAACAATGCAGTAATTAAAGAAAGAGAGACTTTTTCTGGAAAGCTGGTATACTCATTGAAACCTAAATCACTAGTTCATTTGAACATAAGTGAATATAATTCCTGAATCTCAGATGGAGTGTATCTCAGTAGCTGTTCTTTAAACTTGGAAGAGAGAGCTGCTGATCATCTGGCAGCATTGGGAGGAAAGGTCAATAGTCATCTTAGTGTTCAGGATTAGAGCTGCAATCATCACTCTTATTTTGGAGGTGCCAATTTCAATGATAAGACTCTAAAAATTTTTATTGGAAACTGGATAATGCTACCTTATATTAAAGACTTTTGTGATGAGAAAGCCTTTTCTGTAATTTCATTTTTACAACTGGATCTCCTTGTCTTTTCTTCTCTTTCTTTTCCCTTTCATTTTCTTTCCTTCAATTGTCTATCATTCTTTCATTTCTTTCCTGCTTCTTTCCTTCCCCTCCTTCTTTACTTTTTTTAATAGCTATATTTATGAAGTTTCCAGGAGAAATCCCTTTGTTTTTGCCCCTACGCTTCTAATGCTTGCTGCTCGTTTTGAGGTGATAACTAAAACATGTTGTGAAGAACAAGATAAAGCCAACTGCTTTCAAACAAAGGTGGGTATTACATTTATTTCATTAAAAGAGAAGGAGTCACCCAACACAGTAGACCTTTATTTAAAATTAAATGATAGTGAAAAAGTCATTTACCATTTATAACCATTCTCTTTCCACTTTTACTGGTTTTCAACCCATTGGCCATTTGTTGCTGATCTAAAAGTTCTTAGTACCTGAGATCCTCGAAAGACAATTGCCCACTTCCAAGGTTTCTCTTCTGGCTTTGTCTTTCTTGAAAATTGGAAGCCTTTTCAAAAAGCCTTAGTGAGTGTATATTCAGGGTAAAAGATGACAATTTATCTTCTATCCTTGGCAAGCCTTCTTTTAGCTAACCATATAATAGAATCATCCCAGTAGAGATGAACATTCTCACAGCACACTGTACCACTCACCTTCCCACCAAGTACAATTCAGTTATCAGAATTGCTCCACCTTCAGATGTGCTACAACTGCATATTTCTTTTGATATGTAAATTTACTACAATAAAAATCCCATAGATTTTTTTTTGTTTCTGAGCAAACTTTGAAATAATTTGGTCAACATGTAGCTAAGAAATAAGAGAGTAGTGGGATTTTGCTCTTGCTTCAACAGAATTTTCTCTTTCTCCTTCAGGCAAAATCTGTCATACAATTTTTAAAAGCATTGTCTTCTTATCAAAAAAATGTCTGTGGGGCATTTTTGAAATTTGGACTGCAAGTCTTAAACTCTATGTGAGTTTTATAATATGTATTTTGTCTCTACTCGAATTTTCTTATCTGTGCTCCATTTTTATTGTCATTGATAACTTTTTATTTATATTCTTCTCAGTTCTCCAGAGGTTTATGTGGGTCTCAATCTATGTGGACAGCTCATGACAGAACATTAGTTTGGAATGAGAAAAGACTTGATAGGTGGGGGAGACCTTAGAGAGAAAGAGGGCTACTTATGAGATATTTTTTGATTACTTAGGAATCTGAATTGGTCTGGGAGTTCCCAACCAGGATTTTAAAAGTTCCAAGTGCTTTAGACTGACTTATCCATCCATATTTGACCTTAATGACCAAGAGACAATCTTATAAGGATAAATTTTATCTCAACTGCTCACCCTAACCAATTAGTAATGGTGCTAGTTCAATATCTTGAGAAAAATTCTGAAATTTCAAATAGATCATCAGAAAAGAACTCTGTGTTGGATTATCTATGCATACCATGGGCTTACAACAGGAATTAGTGGTCCTTACAAGATGTGTTTTGCTATAAAAATTATGGAAGAGAGCACATCTCTCAGGCCCTTTTTCCCCTGACCTGATCTGGGACTCAAAATATTAGCCTAAAATTTTCAAAGTGATCGTGTGGGCCGCACAATGTATAAACAGCAATTTGGTAAAGATATCTGTGAAAAAACAAGGATATCAATGTTTATTGCAGCTACTTAAATTGTATCATCAAAGAACTCCCTCTTATCTTAGTTGCTGTTTAAATTGTCTTAGTGGTTTATCAATTCTCTTTCCAGAAACATTGCTATACTTAGTCAAAAATTCCCCAAGATTGAATTTAAGGAACTCACCTCCCTTCTAGAAGATGTTTCTTCCAAATTTAATGGATGCTGTGAAGGTGATGCTGTACACTGCATTCGAGGCTGGGTAAATATTCTCTAAAACCAAGTAAAAATAGTAATTAGACAGCCTTTTTTATTCTGAAGTTGCACTAATATGTGGCTACTTTACCACAATGAAATCAGAACGTTAATAAGTTGTTAAATAATAACATAGAATAAGTAAAATACAAGGTAAAATGTTAACAAATAAGCCTAAGTATAACACAGAACTTTGGGTATATATATACACGGAATTGTTTTTAGAGTACTCAGCAGATTCTATTTTATATGGCTAAATGTCCTTACATAAAACTTCAGGAATTTAAAATTTGTGAACATTTATTTAGGCCAAATTGAAATTTTCTTTAATATTGCAAATTCTCTTTTTAAGGTATTAGAAATCAATAATAAAGCTCAGAGAATGATTTTTTACCATTATGTTTTTAACATGATGCTTTCTCTGGGTTTTCTCAGGCTATTTAGAAACATTCTTTCCAAATAAGTGAATATGACCATTTATAATGAATCTATTCTTTAAAATGATTCTCCAAGGCCATACATTGGTAAATATATTGACCTAATTTAAATTGTTCATGCACACAAAGATAAGAGAATTTCATTTAAAATATTCTGACTACTTAGTTAAAATTAGACTTTTATCCTTAGCGAATTTTACTTAGTTTTAGTGTTTTAAATTCACAGTGAAACAGTATGTTAATCAAGTAACTTGAATTTTGGAATATAAAGATATGCACATTTTATTTCAAGCAGTGGACAATAGATGTCTCTAAGAATTATTTTGTTCCTAATACTACTCTACTTAAAAGCTATCTCACTTGATATTTACCTTTATATTGTTTGATTGTCTATGAAGATATATTTACATTATATAATGTAAATATAGTATTGAATTAGAATATAATTAAAGATTTTTCTATGAAGTTTGGAGCTGAGACAAAGAGATCATATTATGTCCTCAGTTTCCCCTTTGATTACTTTATGAAGAAATAAAAGGAATTAAATTGTTGTTCATTCAAAATAGGAGTACATTCCAGACAATAAGACATGTATTGCCTAGAATGATGATGGGCTTACGTGAGATGTGTATGTTTTTGCAAAGAGTGGCTCTTTCTGGTCCTATGTACTTTATTGAAAACATGGTGCCAACCCCCATTCCATTTCTCACCCAGAGCTTCATCACATTCTTCACCCTCATTGTTAACCAGAAGACGATTCCAGGCAGGAGGAACAGCTTGAACACAGTCAGAGAGTCCTGGAAGAGCCTGGTGTTTTGATGGAACTCAATGTGGTTCATGTGAAGCTGGATCAGAGAGTAGGAAAAAATGTGCAGCCTCATTCTGGACAGTCTGGAGAAGGGATTAGGGACCAGCTTTTAAAAAATTATCCAACTAAATGCAAATCAAAAGCATAATGAGATATCATCTCACACATGTTAGAAAGCTATCATTGGAAAGTCAACAAATGACATGTGTTGGCGACGACGATGTGAAAAAAAGAGAACACTTGTGCACTGTTGGTGGGACTGCAATCTGGTGCAGCCACTATGAAAAACAGTATGGAGATTCCTCAAAAAACCGAAAAAGATATACCGTACAATCCAGCAATTTCACTTCTGGATATTAATTTAAAGAAAATGAGAATACTAATTTGAAAAAATATGTGCACTTCTATGTTCATTACAGCATTATTTACGATAGCCAAGATATGGAAGCAATCTAGGTATCCATTGATAGATGAATGAATAAAGAAATGTGATGTATATCTATTTAATAGAATATTATGCAGCAATAAAAAAAGAGTGAAATCTTGACATTTGTGACAATATGGATGGATCTAGAGAGTATTATGCTAAGTGAAATAAGTCAGGCAGAGAAAGACGAATGGTTTCACTTGTACATGGAATCTAAAAACAAAACAATATCAATTAAACAAACAAAACAAAAACAGACTCATAGAAACAGAGATCAAAGGGATGATTACCAAAAAGAGAGAGAGTGGGAGAATGAGTAGAAAGGGGAAGGGGAATACAGTCAATAACAATGTGATAAGTTTGCATGGTTACAGATAATTACTAGAATTAGTGTGGTAATCACATTGTAAGGTATAAAAATGTCAAGTAATTATTTTGTATACCTGAAACTAATATGAACAATACGGTATACCAACTATACTTAAAGAAAAACATAAATTAAAAAAAATATCTAATTACTGTGAAAATAAGGTAATGTCACCCTCTCCCTTACTCCCACGAGTTTATGTGGAGGTTGAACTTGGAATGAGACATAGGAAGAGAGAATAGAGTAAGGCTTTTTATTTTGTACATTATTTGATAATTTGAACAGCTTTGAATTAATAATATCCATAGGAAAATTACAACAATGAGTAGAATAGTTTCTTATGTTTCAGAAATCATTATCTGGTAGTTGCTGTAGTAGTTCATTTGTTTATCATTCTTTTATTTTCTTATCAAATATTTATTGAGTTTCGACTATGTGCTTGGCAATGTAGTTTCAGGCCACAAGAGGAGAAATGTAGGATTATAGATATTAAAGTTACATGTCTTTGGTGGCCCTCATTGAATCACACGTAAACTCTTATGGAAAAAGAAAAAACAAAAAACCAATATTTAGAATTTAAAATGTCAATATTCCAGAGGAGTAGGGGTAAAATATTTAAAATATTAATATTTAACAATGAATGTGAATTTATGACTCTATTTTTCATAGTTATATTATCTAAAATCCTGAGAAATAAAGTTTGTTTTAATATGAAACTTCATGTGTATTAAATCAATACAAATTTAAATAAATTTTATCTATCAAATCAACTGATGAAGCTATTTCAGATGTTATGCTCATCAATGGTTTTCATTTTATTATGAAGGGCAATCCAGCCTTGAAGAAATCGTAAAAATAACATCATTTCTCATTCTTACTTGGTACAGAGCAAAGTTATGGACCATATTTGTTCAAAACAAGATTCCATCTCCAGCAAAATCAAAGAGTGCTGTGAAAAGAAAATACCAGAGCGTGGCGAGTGCATAATTTCCTCAAATAAAGATGATAGACCAAAGGATTTATCTCTAAAAGAAACAAAATTTACTGAAAACAAAAATGTGTGTGAAGAACGAAATGCTGACCAAGACATCTTCATGGCTGAGTAACAAAACTCTATATTGAAATTTATAAGGCAAACGGAAACTTATGACTTGACCTATTTTAGCTAATTTGGGTGGAAGAAATGAGAATCATTCAAATCATTTTAAAAAATCAAGGTTATAGGTTATAGTGTTTTCACATGATTTTAAGAAAATGAAACTGTGTTATTATAGTGATGGCTAACATTTATTGAGTGCTTGATATGTGCTAGATAATGGGTTAAGTACTTTATATGATTATCTATTTTAATTCTCACAAAGTCATGTACAATAAGTATGATTTCCCCTGATTTTTCAGAAAAGCAAAATGAAGTACAGAAAAGCTAAATAACTTGTTCAAGATGCATAGCTAAAAAAATGGCAGAGTAAGGATTTGACCCCAGAATGTCTGACCTAAGAAGTTGCAGGTGTAACTGCCGTGCTATGCCATCCCACAGCTATTCAAGGAAAGACTAGTGGACTTGGAGCAAAAAGGACAAGATTTGAGTCCTGGTTGGGTCACTGGGACAAGCTAACTGCTCTATACTTTAGATCATCATATATAAAATTCATGGAATATTCATTTATTCAAAGTTTATTGGCAATTAAGTATAATCTGGGTACTTTACTAGGTTTTTATACAGGGTTTTTATCTCCAGTAAGCTTGCATCAATAGGGAGTGTGATATAGGAAGAGCAGACATATACAAATGAGTGCAAGAAATACACTTTTATTTTGGACAGCACTATATGCTAAGCAATGTGAGGAGAGGGAAGGAAGTGGTCATTTGTACCTGGGGATCCTGGAAAGTCTTAATCAGGAGGAGGTTCTTGAGGAAATTTTGGTAACCTTGACAGAGAAGGCAGGGCATGGATAGAAGTATAATACTACTTGTTGCGTATTTGGCTGTGAGTAGGGAATCCACAGTGAGAGACAGGGTAGTGAGAGGCAAAAAGGGTCAAATCATGTAGGCATGCTAAGTTAATGAGGTGCCACTGAAGGATTATCAATTGAAGAACAAGGCAGAACAAAATCACCTTTGGTTTTTAGAAACAATCTGGAATGAACACAAGTTTGGGGTTAGGTGGTTGGGTGAGTAGTTTTCAGATTTAATGAGTTGAGAAGTATGGATGAAGAAGCAGGTTTTTCGGGGTAAGAGAATATGTTTGGATCTAACTACATTGACTTTGAGGGGCTGGCTTGTAGAGTAACTAACAGGGACTGTCATGAGACAATTTTATATGTGAACCTGGAGCTCTAGAAGGAGTTCTGGATTGAAAAATACAAGTTATTAAATACTTACTAAATTTTAAGTGCTTCTCATCTACCAACCAATTTAATTTTCAAAACAACCCTCTGATGTTGGAATACTTTATTATCCTCTTTTTATAGGAAAGGAAATTGAATCATAGAGGTTAAGTAACTTGCTGCAAAGTCACACAGCAAATATGTGGTAGAACCAGGATTCGAACACAAGCAGTCTGGCTCTAGACTCCTGATCTTAGAATCACTGTGCTCTATTGAGTCTCATGAGTCAGAGTATTAAGTCAAATTAAACTAAACCAAATGATAGATGAAATGCATTTTACTTGTACCTGACTCTCTTGTACACGTGCTCGCTAAATGAAAGCATTTTTTATCATCATCATCATCATCATCATCATCATCTTCATCATCATCACTATTACAACACAGATAGCATTTGAAGTGTGGAGAGAAATGATAAGCAACATGAGCATGCTAAGTCAGAAACAGAGTTTTAAGGTGCAGTCTTTTTGGATGCAAACGTTTGACGCAAGACCTCAATGGATTTGCCAAGCTCGAGTAGGCTTCCGGGGAGTGTTGTTTGCAACGTTTTGGTGGTGTGTTTTTAGGTGTAATTTTATTTTTGGGAAAAGGTCCATGACTTACATTGGATATTAAGAGGAGCACTTGATTATCTGAAAGTTAAACGATACTACTTTAGGCTATGGGAATATATCCCACAAATGGGACTGAGAAGGCAGATGGAGAAGAAAGAGAGATGATGTCAGAAAAATCAAGATTAATCAAGACAGTCAAAGGCTGTAAAACAAAAGAGGTGAAAAGAGTTTCCTGGACTTGAAAAATTCTTGTGAGGTATTGCTTTTACAAAACACGAACACCATTTTAACTTATTTTGAATGGATACGATTTTTTTATGGAGAAGAAAGTTAGCTTGGTTTAAAAAGAATGAAGTAGGCATTACATGGAACCTAAGTTCAACTTTTATACTTCCATTAATAGCAAGGTGCTTAACTAGTCAGAGACTTAGTTTCCTCAGCTATAAAATAGTATTATCTCGAAGACTAAGTGAAGTTAAATAAGAAAGTGTTTATAAATGCTACAAAGCATACTTTATCTTTTATGTCCAAAGCTTGATCCAATGCCTAGCAGCTACTAAAGGCTTAATAATTGTTGGCCTCTTTGTCAACTTTCTCCCCAAATCACACCCATCTATACCGTTGGAACCTCTTATTGAGGCCATGGAAACCATTGACAATGATTTAGAGCTGCAGGAGTGATTACTCCCATATTTGACAAGTGACAGGATGAAGTAATGGATGAAGGCCTCTCCACAATCTCTCACCAAGGTGACACTAGGAGTGGGTAGAAAGCCATATTTCCACCATCTCAAGTTGAAAGTCTGAATGAATTTTTGAACAGAATTATACTCGATAAAGTATTGGTGGCATGGTATACTATTTCTGTTGCTTTATAAATTAAATCATTTTAATAATTAATTCTAAATAACTGATGATTCTATTCTCTCAAGCAAAATCATTGTTAGTTTAAAACATAATATAAAAGAGAATCTTTGTGAAAAGATCTCCTGTAGTCAAAACGTCCTCTTAAATTACTTCCTGACCAAACCAGCATTGGAGAGCAGACTCAGTATTAGATCTGGCTAGACTAAAAGAAAGTAGGACTTGGTATTTTGCTCTTTCTCTAAGTCTTAATATACAAAATTTTTTACACATCACAGGTTTCTTTATGAATACTCAAGGAGACATCCAGAACTGTCTGTGCCGGAGCTTTTAAGAATTGCTAGCGTGTACGATGATCTCCTGACAGAGAGTTGCAACACCAAAAACCCTCCAGACTGTTACTGTAATGCGGTAGGTTCTATCTTATAGACCCAGAGCAATAAACCAAACTGAATCAAGAAAAAAACAAAAAAAAACAAACACTTAAAAATTGAAATCGAGGTTTTACTTCAGTCTAGAGGGTAGAAAATGTGACTGACCAAGCCGAATTTACTTTAAATTCACCATGGGCTATCTTTGGAAGACCAACATGAATTTGGGTTATGCATGATGTTTTGAACTATTGATCCTATGTGTTGATGCAAAAAATGCTTCCCATTAAACATTTTATGTTTATACATTTATTTATGTACTCTGTATTATATTGGGCCATATTAGATTTTTTATGATTATAAAAATAATAACTGATTATTAAAGATGATTAGAAAAGTACCAAAAATTACAAAAAATAAAAATAAAAACTTTCTGATTTTGTCATAGGGAAATAGCTGTAATTAACATTTTCTTTCATCTTTTTATGCAAATATGCATATATTTGTGTGTGTGTTTAAAAGTAAGATTGAAATAATACTTAAGAAATTTTTGGATCTGTTTTTATTTAGTATCATAGAAAATTTTTTATGTCATTAAACACTTCAAAATGTACTTTATTTTAAATGATGGTATTCTATCATAATAATTTAACTGCTTTCTTACTACGTGTAGGGCTTTTTAGATATTTCGTTAGGTTGTTTTTAATTTTATAAGCGACCCTGAAGTAAGTATCTCTTCCCATTCATCTTTATTAATATGAATGATTATTTTCTTAAGATAGATTATCAGAAGGGAAAATATAAGGTCAAAATATATTGACTGTATAAAAAAACATTTGATAGAAATGGCTAATTTACTTTCTAGAGAGTTTTTGCCAGTATAGAGTGCTATAGCAGTGCTTGAAAATGCTCATTTCACCCCCATCCTTACCAACATTGTACATGGAGGTTAACTTTGCTAGTTTTATATGTAAAATACAGTGATTGTGTTTTAAGCAAACATTTATTTGATTTTTAAGTGAAATTAAGTTTTTCCCATATAATTTTAGCTCCAGTAGTTATAAATTTTCTATGAACAAATTTTTCATGTCTATTACCCATTTTCTTGTTGAAATTAGTATTTTTAATATCAATTCATATATACTCCTTATGTGTTATAGAAATCATTTGACCTTTCTGATTTATTTCTCATTCATTTGATATGTGCTGCTTTTGTTTTAAAATTTTCTTCCATTTACCATAAAAACCAGTTGACACACATTTATATTTGAGCAATGAAGTAAGAAGACCTTTTACTGATCCTTAAATAAATCATACTGATAGAAAAATTTTTTTTACATGGCAACACAATTTGTCCCATGGCATTCATCCACTTGTGTGTAGTTTTCTCTTAGGTGTTCACTCAGTAAGTGTCCAATTTTGTGTGGAAAATTGGACACTTACTGAGTGTCCAATTTTGTGTCAAATATTTGTGTCAAATATTTGTGTCAAATATTTGAAGATAATTAAAAGAGATTTAAGTTCCAATTCTAAATAATGAAAACTAAAGAATAAAATAAAGATAAATGTGGTTAAAAATATTCTGTAGCAATATTTACTAGCTGAGACATTCCAGAAAAGTCACTTGACTTCATAAGGCCAGTTTCCTGTATGTAAAAACAGAAATAACAACTACTCTGGTCACTTCAAAGTGAGAATCAAATATGATCATTGTCACCACAAGATTTGATTATACTTTGTAAAGTGGAAAGTGCTACCGAAAAAAGTACAAAATAATAATGAAAAATTTGGACTTCCAAATTTAAGCAAAAAACATATCTATTTATAACTATAATTGATAAGATTCAAATTCTACACACACATATAAAAAACTACCCTCAATTTAGTGAGTAATGTATGGTAATGATAGTTTGAAAATATTATATAAATATAAAAGCTATTTAACAAGTTGATATGAAGCTTATGATTAAATTTTAGATAAAATGTTCATAAACATGATTGTTCTTATTTTCAGGAAAACAAATTCAATGAGACAACTGAGAAAAGCCTCAGGATAGTACAACGAGAATGTGATCATTTCCGGAATTTGGGGAAGGATGACTTGAAATATCAGTAAGTTGTTTGCCCAAGTAGGTTAGCATTTGTGACCAGGATAAAATAATGAGAGCTACAAAGAGTCAAAATTTTAGTTCAGTCTTCCAGTTATGACATTCATAAACTTCCAGAATTCATAAACTCTGCAAAGAATAAAACCACAAAAGTCAAGAATGCACACTGAGTTGTCAAATTAAGGCTTTATCAGGAATAAGGCTAGAAATCTTTTAAAAATACAGGATTCTGGACAAACTGACTCTAATGCTTTAGTTTTTGTTTGGACTTGGCTTTTTCACTCCCAACCCAGAATCTCTGGATTCTGTTTCATTTGAGGGAGGAGGGTGGGATGGAGTAAACTTCAAGTTGTTACAATTCTCAAGGAAAACATGGTTTGCTCAGGATTAAAGCCCATTTTATTAAGTTTATAGAAATAATTCTGGATTTGCTTAACATTTAATATTTATTTTTTAGGACTCTTGTGAACATTCATGAACATTATACAATTTATTCTGAATTTTCTGAATTAATGTAGTGTGTTGAAACCAAATATCTTCCAATCAAAACAAAACATGGTTTAAAACAATGTGATTTCACTTTTTTTGTAATGGAGTTGTTAGCTGAGAAGTCAAACTTAGCCCGCTAGAGATCTTACATTCTTTCATTTCAGATTTATCCTTTTTTGCAATATGCATTTATTTAATTCTCCCTTTAAAATATTTATTAACTATGCAAGGGATTTCAAGTAGGATTTTACATACTAGTCAAGGTATTTGCTGCCAAGGAGCTCCTAATCTCACAGGGAAAATAGGACAGGCAGATCTAAGAGTTTCTGAGATTACCATGAAATTAAAAGGAAGTCAAAATACCGAGATTTAGGAGGGAGGGTGTAGGAAAACAGGGTGTGAAGACACAATTCTCTACCTTTCCACTAGAGAGCTGAGGTTCACGTTGCCCTTACATTGATCTTCCATAGCCTTGAAGGGTCCGAGTTTCAAGTAGGTAAACAGGGGAAAATGGGTATCTGCTTTCACTCAGAACCAAACAGACAAATGTCCTTTCAGCTACCTTATCAAACTCACCAAGATAGCCCCTCAGCTCTCCACCGAGGAACTGACCTTTATTGGCGAGGAAATGGTGACAGCTTTGACCACCTGCTGCACACTGAGTGAAGAGTTTGCCTGTGTTGATAATTTGGTGAGCATGGCCCATGTACCTAACTATTCCTGAAATAAATAAATAAATAAATAAAAGATATCTGCCCATATTGATTTATAGTGATTCTCTATCTTCCTCTCTTTATTGTTTTTGAAATTGTTAAGCAAGGAATGTCAAGTTCCTTTTTGGCTCGCTGCATCAAAATCCTAAGAAGCAAATGGGAATGTCTTAAATATTTATTGGGGGTTCTTTAAATCATCTTTTTACTTATCTATAGTTGAAGTAATTTGTAAGGGCAAATGCCTTAGGAATCACAATATTGTTTCAGAATGATACAGAAAACATTATAATTTTAAGCAATGTTACGAATTCTCCCTTTTACCCCACCAGCTCAGTGAGAGAATTTCTGCTTCTTACCTAATCACAGATTGGGTGTATTTCTTTAAGGCCAGAATGGGCAGTACCCTGGGGGACATCTCAGGAGGACAATAAATCTAAGGGCCACAGTGTTTAGCTACCACTTTTAGTTGTCTGGTTGCAGCTCACAAGTACAAATTTGTATATATGCTAACAAGAAATTACTCTAAAGGCATTTATATTGCTATGACTTGAAATTTTTTAATACATAATGCCACTTACGAACCCAGCCTCTACTTTTCTTTGTACATAGTGTTGTGTTATGAGTGCATGGGTTTTTCTTAGTAAAGTTAACAGCAATCTTAGAACAATCTAACTATTCATCTAACCATATTTCAAAGCTCCATTTAAGTTTGAATGTCATATCTGAGTTCCAACTTTCATTGGTACAGGTGGATTTAGTTCTTGGAGAGATATGTGGAGTAAATGAAAATCGAACCATCAATCCTGCTGTGGACCACTGTTGTAAAACCAACTTTGCCTTCAGAAGGTCCTGCTTTGATGCCTTGGAAGCAGATGAAACATATGTGCCTCTATCTGCTTCTCAGGGTTTATTTACCTTTCACACAGACTTGTGTCAGGCTCATAATGAAGAGCTCCAGAGAAAGAAAGACAGGTACTAATATTCTCTTCCATTCATCTTTTTCCTCAGTCTGAAGACACACATGCATTAATGAAAAGTTTCATTGCAATGCATATGTGATCTTGGTGTTACAATCCTATTCCATCAAATCATCCCATCTTTCCAACCCAGAAAAATGTCACAGACAAATGCCAGGGCATATTGATTGCCATGTTTATATATCAAAACCTAGCTAGTCTTTTCCTTTGCTAGAGACTTGGAGTGTCTAATAGACTGTAATTTGGAAAGGTGAGTTAGGGCACTGAGCAAAAAGGCTCATAGGTTGGTTTATAACGAATCGGATTTCCTAGAGAGAAGGTTCTAGATGTTTGCCCCGAGAATCTTGCTTAATGTTTGAAAAATAGGAGAGGCCCAAAAGAGACAGTAATTTATTTTCGTTTTCTTCAGCAAAGCTATAAATGCCAAGAAATAAGACCGATTTTTTACGTGCAGTCAGTGTCTGTTCAAGTAGGGTGGAAACAACATTAGGCTACTGAGGAAGAGGGAATGGATCTTGTCTGGGAAATTAATTTTTCAGAAAGATTGAATATAGTCACATATTCTACAATACTGTGCATAATGAAGACTTAATATCTGTTCACATCTTTATACCATTTTGTCTATAGTTATATAACTCTATAAAGAACGTTACCATGGAATCCAACCCATAAGTTTAACAAGAGAGTTTCAGGAGACCCTTTCAAAAGTAGAATATTTTAACTTTTATACTCACCCCAATTGAGACACCCAAGACATGTGAAACGATAAGCATTTTGGAGAAGAGGAGCTTAAGAAAGAAATCTTTAATTAATTCTGTTTGACATTTTTGGGTCACAGGTTTCTTGTCAACTTAGTAAAGCTGAAGCCTGAACTTACAAATGAGGAGCTGTGGTCATTGTTGACAGATTCCGCTAACGCAGTAGACAGGTGCTGCAAAGCGGAGAGGCCTGAAGCCTGCTGGAATGAAGAGGTAGTTACTTTTATTTTCTACTAAAATTCAACTGGTATTTCTGGTCAAATAAAATAAAACAAAATTCCCCACAGGGCCCTGTTTCCTCCCCACAATGTCTGAGGCCTATGTTCGAGAGCACAATTGCTGCACAGCTAATATGCAGCATCTCTGATAGTATTTTGTCACTGTTTCCTTGGTGACAACATGGTGTAACAAAAGCTATTAGGAAAACTTGAGTTCTGATGCCACCAGTCTTGGCCCTGTAACTTAAGCTGAACTGCAGTTCGCTATCTGTAAATGAGGCTGGTGATCATTAATCTTGTATTATGCCATTAGTCCTTACTTTTCTGTTTTGAATTACCCATCACCTTAATAAAACAAATAGTCACACTGACTTGCAAAGGAAATTAATCAGTTTCAAAGAGAGAGGAGAAAGAAGGGTGTTAGAATGTGAGGTCTTTCAGGGGGTGGCTATCCGATGTTCCTGGGCCTTATCCTAACATCCCTCACTTGAGAATACACGTGCATGATGTGAGGAAGTGGGAGGTAAGGTAAGGGTAGCAGGGGAAGAGAAAGGAGATGTGTCCCTGCTTGTTCTCACTTTAGTGACTGGTGTCTGTGACGGACTCACCCTGTCTTCCAGGATCCTCAGGGACCTCTGAATGTCAGCCTCCATGGGTGATTGGGTGGGAAGTACCTCTTCACTCTCTTTAAACTTTCTTTCACAGTTTCTTTCCTGGTGACACCCACTCCACTCCAGACTCACAATCCGTGCGCACGCACTCGCACACTTCATGCACACGCACAGGCATACACTCTCACACATGGCTTTCCTTATGTTGAGCACCTTCTATACTTTCCAAGAGAGTGCTTAGTCTGTGAGAATTTTGGGGGTTCATATTGTTAGTTTATTAAAAATATGTTTAATGTAATTAGAGAGTATTAATCAATACCTAGCATTTACCTGAGTGCATGCATACCTTGAGGCCATGTAAAGGAAGAGATAAATTCACTTGCAGTTCATAGAAAGCTGGGGTGTCTGAACTCAAATTCACTTGAAGAAGAGTATTCACAGTCTCCCTGACAATATGTGAGTAGTTTAATTTTTTCCAAAATTCAAGGCAACATACTTCTCTAAATTTAAATAATGTCTTAATTTTTTCTGCCTATATGTTTCATTCATTCATTCATTCATTATATTTTCTCTCTCTCAGGGTCCAAAATTGGCAGCCAAAAGCTGGGCTTCCTGAGAAATATAAATTAAAAACCAGCAAAGGTAATATTTTCTATCCTGATCAAATGCCAAATGTATTTGTAGCTTATTGGGTTGCCCTGGCTTTTCCCCTCTCATGCTTCAATGTCTGTCTGTTTCTGGTTCAATCCACATGTCTTGTACCTAACAGACCCCAATATTGGTCCTGGGTATCTTCCACTCCTTATAGGCTAGTCCTGCTGCATTTATGCTGACACTTCTTACTGTTCAAGCAGTATCCTAAGTAGCCAAAAAGCAGCCACTCCTCTGCCTTTCTGCTGTTGCACTCAGCCATGTGGACCAGAAAGCGGAAGCAATCAAAAACCTAAAGGTTGACAGAGAGGAGGCGGTTAGGATGGCAGACAGGCCTCAGTGGATCTGTTCCAAGAGTCTGGCTGCAGTATTTACATAAACAAAAAGCGATATGTTTGTGATTTCAAATATATAAAGGATGCCTTCTCCTCTGCAGTTTATGTAAGACTCACACACAAACTTCAGGAACAAAATGTTGCATAGATATAGTGATGATGTTCAATGTCTGGGAAGAGAGACCTGGGCCATCATAAAGAGTAGATTTGGAACTACAAGAGGCAAAACATAATTACCATTGATAATTTTTTATAGACGTGACTTTTCATCACCAAAGTTATAATATTTCATATTCTTTTGCTGCAGAAGATAATATTTTTTCTTTCCAGGTTGTCGAGAAAAGAGAGGAAGGCCATCTTATCTGCTTCCATCCGTCCTGTGGTGAATTTCATTTTCTTTGACGAACACAGTAAAAAGATTCTCTGGAACTTTTACCTGAAATCATGTTATTGCAGCAAGCAATAAACAACAAAATTATAAAGCTATTTCTCAAAGACTGATGTCATGTGTCAACTTGATAACAAAATTAAACAATCACAATTCATTCATTCTACCTGCATCTTTGGTTCACCGGCTAAATCTACCATGTAGAAGACAGGACTCGAAGAGCAATTGTGTGGGCAAAATTATCACAGATGCCCATTCTTGCTGCTACTGGGAAGGAAGTGGGGAGTTGAGGCCATGCAGCATTGCTGCTGACGCTGCTACTACTATTACTACTACTGTTTCTAGCTGGCGCTGAATGTCTTCAATGTTAACAAACACTGTCCTAGGTACTTTTCATGCATTATCTCATTTAATTCTAAGAACTATATGAAGTAGACATTATTTCTATTCCCATTTTACAAATAGGGAATCTGAGACGTGGGGAGATAAACTAATTTGTTCATTGTCATGACTAGTAATGGGCAGAACCAGGTTTGAGTCCTCTAATTTCAGAGCAATATTCTTAGCCCCAATACACATTACCTCTCAGGTATAGCCATGTTTTATACCTTGTAAAATGTGTTATTTAGAGAGGGCAAAGAGCGACAGTGATTCTTCTCTGCCTCCCTTCCAAGCCAAAATTATGTTGGAGCTGTAAATGCTTAGCAGTGATGTCTAAGGAGAGGGAGTGGTAGAAACTGGGAAGCCAGGAAATAAAGGTTGACCATGTGCTTGTGGCCTGAGCATCATTATTGTTCTCTAAAACTTTAAGGTTTTTAGGATTTCAAAGTTTGAAATTGAAGATGATGGTCATTTAATAGATAATGCTAGAGAATATTCACAGAGTTCTTTTGGTCTAGCATTTAGAGCATAATCTTTAGGATTCTTATTCATTTATTCAATAAATATTAATTAGATGGCTACTGTGTGTCGGACATTGTGGATACAAATTGGTGAGCCAATTAGATGTGGTTCTTATGTCTTGCTGGGCGGGGGGCAAGGATAGTAAGCGAACAATCACATATCATAGATACAGAGATGGAAAAAGGCCTCTGCTGTGAGTGCACATTGCACAGGCACTTAGTATGAGCTGAAAGTGCAAGGTGAGATGGGGGTGGAGTTTTTCAAATTCCTTCTGCCAGTAACTTGCTGTATGGCCCCAGACCAGTATCCTACATCTCCATCTCTTTGTTTAGGGTGGAAGAATAATTTTCATGTCACAAAGGCTCTAGAGAAATATTTTAATTTACTATGTTGTAAAGTATCTAATACAGTGGCCGGCAGATAATAGCAATTGAATTCATGAAGCTATTTTGTCCTTATATCATTTTTCCAAACACTCTCATTTACTAAACAAGGAAGAATGTTTTACTTAAATAAAGGTAATAAGTTCATCTAACAGAAGTGAAACTGCACAGTTAGCTAATTCAATTTGTACCTAATACTGGATTCTGCTATGTGTCCAATACTGTGTGCTAAGAGCAGCAGATATGAAACCAGAGCCCCAGAAACGTGCTGCCATCACAAGACTCAATTATCACAGAGGAAATTGCCGTACAACTCTCTATCGATGTGCCAGAGAGCATACTGATAAAAAGGAGGTAACCATTGTGATGCAAAGAGGAAGAGAAATGGTTTATTCAAAACACATATTTTACCTGGACAAGAGAGGGTTAAAATGAGGACAAGCCACACTCACTCTGTATTGTTCAGACAGAACTCAGACCGGTAAATAGAACACACCTAGACTCGATGCAGGAAGAACTGTCTAGTGATAGAGTCACGACCAAGGTTTTTGGTAAGATCTAGGGATCCAGTCTTGATTTTTAAAAGATTCCTTTGAACTCTATTTTTTTATGACTTGGACAAGAATTAGTTTTGTTGTGCAAATATTTATTTAAAATCATCAAAAAATCATCAGTGTGTTTTATATACCTCCTATTTTTTATCTTAAAGTTCAGCGTGAAGACCTTATTCTCTTAGAGAACAAATTCTGTGCTGTCATTGAGTCCTATCAAAAAATCCACTATCTTGCTTTTGCTTAAATATCCCCACTAAAAGTCTGAAAGTCCACTGTTAGTCACTAGCAGAGGACTTAACATTTTTTAATGTTTTCAAGAATTTCTTACTCTGAGAGGATAGTTTTTATGGGAAGTTAATTTTGTCCAAAAAATTTTTAAAAGAATTGGTTTAGCACACATACAATATCTTTTTCCCTTAAATGCTAATCAGTCAATAGTGGCCGTCCTATGGCATTGTGCTGTGAATGATTCTAAGGCCGAGTCTCACTCAGTTCAGGCAGAAAGAGCACAGTGATCAGTTAGTAATGTCTGCAATGAGTGACAGTCTAGCAGCACTCATCCAGAGGTTTACCATCCATAGAATAACAGGTCCATTTCGAATAGTTCCTGGAGGCTTAGATAGTTCCATTGCTCTAAGGATGCACAACAGAAGAGATGTTAAACATTAAGACGTTTTAGAGGACTCCAAAAAGCATAAAAAAAACCTGCCAAAGATAGTCTTCCCTTTGCTGATCCTGGCTTTCTATCACACATGGCCATCAATATTTTTTACCATTAGCTATGCATCCAAATTTAAATAATAACAGTCTTGTTGTTTTTCTAGCAAATATATCTCTTTTGTGATATTTCTTTGCCTAGGAGACCAGAAATGAAAATATGTGGGTAGCAGAATCAGGCAATGGACTGCCAGCCTTAGAAATTATCTGGTCCAAACCCTCCATCTATAAATGAGGAAACTGAGGACAGGAATAGTTAAAGTAGTAACCCGTGATCTCCCATTTCCAAAAATCTTGGACTTTACATTTATCTTAGAGTTTATATTTAATCAGCAATTACCTGTTTCCTGCCTTAGACCCAAGAACTGGATGACAGGTGAAGCAGACAATAGCTGAGGAATGTTGGGACCTCAGCTTTTAATACTAGCTTTTGGGTGCTGTGGACTCTGAAGTCAGACAAACCTGAATTTCTACTTGTGAGTCCATGAAAAAATTATATGATTGAGTCTTAATTCCTCATTCAAAGAATGAGAGTACTGTTATTATATCATCATAAAAAGCACCAGACTCACAGGAAGCATTCAATAAATTAGGTCCCATTTCTTTAGGTTTGTTCCAGAGGCCTATGCTCCCTACTCTCTCCAGGGGCTTAAAAATGAGCCTAGCAGTGGAACCAGGGCCTACATCATTTATTTGAATCTGCCATAGTATGTGTTTGTCTTCTCTTTTGCCACTTTAGAACTTTGTACATGTCAACAGGCATTTCTGGGAAATGAGATATTTACCAAAAGTGTTTATTGATTACTTTATTACAAAGGCCTACCTGGTGTAATCTTGAAAAAACAAGGACATTGACATGACTCATTTTAAAATCTAGTATTCATTAATGAATGGCTATCCATCAACAATTTTTTTCATTGTCATGAATTTCTTCAATTTGATCGTAGTGGCCTAGAAAAAAAATATCCACAGAAAAAGTTTAATTATTAATTGTAATTACTTGAAAAGACTATAAAAGGATTCTTCGATTCTCATGAATGATAGAACATCTTCTATAGTGGTTCGTCTGAAACAATGAAGACTATTAGACTCATAACTTTTCTTTTCTTCAGCTACGTTAAGTGCCAGACTCTTCAGAGCAGTTTTCTAGATGCAGGTAGGGAATCCTATTTACAATCTATAGGTCTCATGGGCCTAGAGTAAGAAATGATGACTTCTGAAATGCATATGGAAAGACATCTTTCTCAGTGCTCATCACTGTCAATAGGGTCATTGAAAAGTGCTAAAAATTAACCTATGGAATGAATGCAGAAAGAGAGTTAATTTATTGAGGCAGCCCACAAGAAGATCTTATTTTAGCCTTACTTCAACTCTAGGTGAGAGAATGATACATGTCAAACTTGTATGTGAAATTGGATAAATGACTTTAGATAAAGCAACAGTATTTACAGTAGCAGGAATAATATTAGAGCTTCATTATTAAAAGCTAGGCAATGTGCTCCATGCTTCACACACATGATTTCATTTAATTCTGACAACCACCCAAAGTTTCTCTACATTTTATAGAGAAACAAACTCTGAGAGCTTAAGTTATCTTCCCAAGGCCAGATCTAGAAGGAGAACCCAGAATAGCTGTCTTTAAAGCCTTTTCTTATGTTAATATAGTGAATAATAGTGGTTTCTTTATTTAATAAATAGAAGCTAAGACCTTTAGAAGCTGTTAGTGTAAGAAAGCATTGTTTTCAATAGAGAACATGCATATGTGTGTGTTGTGGGTAGGGGTGCTAAGGAAGATGAAGATGATGAGCAAGTCCAAGATGTGCGAGATACTGCTTTTGCCAAATTATGCCTGACAAAGTGTTAATGTTTACACTTTTGTTCCCAAAGCTAAACTCTCTCTTAATATTTTTTGGGTGTGCTAGTAGCCTACAAAGTAAAGAGTTAAATAATCAAATCATCGAGTTCAATTAATTCAGAAGTGTTAACACAAGTACATGTAACTTATTTGTAACTCAATGATATATTTTAACTACACAATATATTTGAATAGAAGTAAGTCATTCACAGAATTCAGTTTAAATACCAGTGAGGATATATTCTGATAATTTGTTCTAATTTATTATGATAACCAAAAATAGATCTGAGTAGGTCAACACAGGTTTCAGAATTGTAAAAGGGGATTTCATTTCGGAAAATTTCTTCTTATACATATAAAATCTCACTTTTTTTTCAGCCATGCAGCACACTAATAGCCAGAATTATTTGGAGGAGAACTTAAGAGACATGTGAGTTTTATAACAAATATTCTTCTGTCTGAAATTTGAATTTGCATTAATAATTTATGGAGAGGGGAGTGGGGCAGTGATATAACAAAGAATGATGAAGGAAAATAGTTTAATTCTATCTTTAACATACAGAATTTTGTTATTTCAGTGTTAGCATTATGGTTGCTCAGTTTCTTCAGAAATCGACTTTTGAAGAAGTACAAACCATAGTTAAAGAGTTGCTGAATTTTGCAGAGAAGTGCAAGAGCCTCAAGCTACTTGAGTCACCTTCAGAATGCTCTTACCAGTTGGTTGGTAAATCAAGTTCTGTCTCTCTCTGTCTCTCTGTCTCTGTCTCTCTGTCTCTGTCTCTCTGTCTCTCTGTGTCTCTGTCTCTCTCTCGGCTAAATTGTAACCAAAAAGTGTTGTTATGAGGGGGCTGGTTGAATAATTAGTAAGAGGATTGTAAGCCAACCATATGTACATGATTCATACTCAAGACATAATCTTTGTAGGTTTATTAACCTATAGTTTATTAGTTCATCTCTAGAAGATGAACCAACACTCAAGAGAATTAATTAGGGCCTAGAATGTCAGTTTGTTAAGTTGGTTGCTCTGCTTCCATCACTAAATTACTATTGTCTGACATCCTTGTATAAAGATTCCTGGGAAATTGAATATTAACTTTAAAAAGTTTCTTAGAGAATATGAAAAAGAAGACACACATATTATTATGGGCTCTTTTTTCCAGTTAGTAGATAATCTTGGGCATTACAATTGTCTATTATAAAGTATGTCTATCTTGTGATTAGCAAATTTTTGAAAAATACTAACA
Organism: Pteropus alecto; assembly: GCF_000325575.1. Taxonomy (NCBI): domain Eukaryota; kingdom Metazoa; phylum Chordata; class Mammalia; order Chiroptera; family Pteropodidae; genus Pteropus; species Pteropus alecto. Next base: position 2,289,193 of record NW_006440624.1, read on the forward strand.
TATTCTTACCATCTATCCATCTCTCTATATATTTTGATCAATTATTCTCATGAAAAACAAAATATAAATGAGTAAGTTTCTTCTTTATAGATATTTTTACTTCATCTTCTTCGGAGCTAAAACCTACCTATCTTTTATCAGACTCAAAGTAGACAGAAAAATCATCAGTCTTATTTGAAACACGTTTTAAATGAAGTACTTTTGCCAGTGGCTATTCTCACTTAATTTTATAGTGATTTCTTATTTCCATTGCAAAAGATGAATGTTTTATGCCCTTATGCCCCAAATCTAAAAACATGTCATTTTGTTACTGGAGAGGGGAGTTCCGTTTCCCTCTTGACACATTGTCTAAGTTCGATGTCTCGAACAAAATTGAGTAAGTAAAACAGCAAAAGAATAGCTTTATTAGAAGGTAGAGTAAAACAACAGTTCTAGACATGGAAGAAGGCCCGAGCAAGAGAAGGGTGACTCAAGGGCCTGGTAACAAAGCCTTTGGGGTTTTTATCCCTACTTATTGTGAGTGGTTACTTTTCTTGGAGGGGAAGGCTTTCTTAAGGGATAATTAAAATGGATGGGACTCAATAACTCATCATTTACTTTCTGCACATGTTCATTTCCAGAATTCAGTCGGTTAATGGTGGTATAATGAGGCTCAGGTGAATCATAGGTCGTTGGGGTCTTCATTGTGCAGGTGCGAGTGACTGGTGAAACTAGTACCCAATTATCTGCTCACTTGTTTCCTTGTATGAGTTACTTTTAGCCCCAAAATGCCTTCTGGCTTGCTTAATTGTGGGTGGTCTTTTCTAGAACAGGATGGCCTCAGTGTTTTCCAGGCACATCCAAAATCCCCTTTCCAACTTTCCTTCCTAACCTTTTCCTAAGAGCTATGAACCCCTTTTTATTAGTATGGATGTTGAGGGACAGGAATTCTCTTCTTCTGTATCTGCTTTCTGCTGAGGAGGGTCATGGTCCCTGCCTGCCTATTGGTCATGGAACTCTTTCCATCTCTGTCTCAGTCAGAATGGGGTCTTGGGTTTCCTGCCTAAATGCCGCCTCTGTCCCTGGACAAGGAACAAAAAGAAGATACAAACTTGTTATTTGAATCATATATCTAGTTATGTTTGTATTATTAATTTGCCCATCAAACAGGTAAAGGAAAACAAGCTTGGTTAATATATTTTGTAAAAGGAAAAAAAGAAGAAACCTTGGGTTAAAGGTCTCCTCCTTTCTCCCTTCTTGGACTCTAAAGGTGCTGTTTTGGCTTAAAGCCATTCCTGCCTTATAATGGGCCAAGGAGAATGTTGAGTTTCAAAGATCCTTATCAGTAGCCAGAGGACCTGAGTCCCAGTTTCAAGGTAATTATCTAAGTCCAAGGGAGAGGGTCTTTCTCCAAAGAAAAGAGGAAAGAAAAGACTTAACTAGTGTATTGGTACAGTTTCAGGGTTCTGAGATAAGGGGTATGACTAGGGCAGTTAGAAGAAAATGCGAGGAGCTGTAGGTAACTGCGACATAGCTTTTTATTCCAGCAAGGGTGGTAGTTCTCCAGCAAGGGCACCCCACATGGCGGTGGTGCATTTCATACATAGGTTAAACAATAGTGGCACACTGCCAGATGATGGGAGCCCGCACATGCGTACCGGGCACGTGGTTACTTACAAGGAGAAGTGCTGAGTTTTCTTCTGCTCGGAAGTTAGCTACGGGTGTGGGAGGAAGCCTGATTATGATTATTTTTCTTTCTCCACACAACTAGGTTTACTAAAAAGATTAAGAATTTTGCAGGTGATGGCCCATATCAATTTGAGGTTTATAGCATTCCACACATTTACTGCCACCTAAAGATATTTGAAGACTAACTGAATTATCACATTTCCATTTGAATACTTGACACTGAATACACATTGTTTCAGGGTTCAATCCTTAAAAAAAGTTCCCATAGAAACCAAACTGAAAACAATTAGGAAGCAAGGAAAGCACCCTACCATCTACTTCTTGGTACTTAGTCCTGTTACTGTTGGAGCATTTGGAGTTCCTGTAACACACCTCTAGGGCCTTTTCACTGCTGAACAAATGATTTTCAACCCAGTGAGTATGAGAAGTATTTGTTTATTAAAATCATAGTATGAGGTAGAAGACAGGTCCAGCCTAAAACTGGCTAGCAACATGGAAATGAGGTTATGTACCCCTGAGGGAGGTACCAGTTACAGCCAGGGAGGATGGAGAGCTGTAACCCCGGGAAAGAGAGAGGTCTGCCTTGTATTAGGGGGCTGTGATGGGTGGTTCTAAAGGTGTTCCTAGGTGATTGGCAGGTGAGGTCATTTTGACTGACGCCTGGTTGCTATGTAACTTTGCCTAGTGTGCATGTGCTTACCCAGAATTCAGTCTGTTATAATTAGATTCATGAACTTCAGGCATAACCATAGTATTATATTGACCTTCTGCACAGGTGTCTGTGGCCAGATTAGGCCAGCAAAGACTATGACCCTCCTTTCCTTTGTCTCAGGGATGCAGGAGAGATTCTCTAACTACCAATAGTGTTCTTTGGGTGGTCCCTAGGCCAGGCCCCCATTCCTTTGTTCCCCTGTCACTCCTGTCTGACTAGCTACCTAACGGTTCTCATTAAAAATACTTTGATTTTTTAGGCCCTGTATATTCTGGCTTATGTTTATATTAATAACTATCAACTATATGAAAATGAAGCAATTACATGGGAAAGAAGAGAATGATAAATTCTATTTGGTCATTGTTCAGAATGCGAGAATTTAGACTTAAAAATCTAAAAGGCTTTTGCTCAAAAGAGCTACATCCAAGCCTACTGGATTCAAGGTGTAATATTATACACTCAGTTGCTTTTTTAAAAATAATCATCTCTTACCTTTCCTGTGGTTAGGAATGTAGACCATACAAGTGTCCTCTTTAAGTTCTTATTTCCTCCTACAGATGACTAACTTCTTAGAGCATATTTGTAATAACCAAGGGGTGGCTGATAAACATGTGTTTTCCAACTGTTGCAATAAAAACAACACAGCAAGACACAAGTGCTTCCTATTATACAAAAAAGGTGATTCAAGTCACAGTGATATATTCCAAATTCCAAATCCTGAGCCAGTCTGTGAGATAGACAAAGAAAATCAAGTGTCAGTGAAAGAGAGGTAAGTCATTTTTCCTTACCGTTGTCTTTGAAGAAGAGTATTTTCCAATTTTGAAGACAGGTCTTTTTTTTTTTTTTACAAATAGAATGCTTTATTATATGAAATTAAAGTGAAGATTTGAGCTAAGATATATTTTTTTCTCCCTCAGGATCACAATTATGGTCTTAGGAACTGAAAAGGGCATGGATATGTCTGTGCCATGAAACATGAAAAATGACTAGTACCTGTAAAGGACCCATCTCCTTAAGAATTAGATTGGTCAGACCAGTAGCAAATTACTTTGAAAGATATAGTCAAGTAGGCAAAGCATAAGAAAAAGAGAGGACTAGGGACAGAGAGCTCAGGCAGGGTGTTGATATTTAGGATGTTCGTCAAGGGATAGCAGAGAGGGTGTGTGATAGGCATGGAAATATGGTCAGTGCTGGGGACCTAGGAGTAAGTAAAAACTGTAGATTAGACAGAGATGAGCTTTCGACTCAGTAACTCCGATTCTATAATTCTCATCTGGAGTGGATAGCATTACAGCAAATGGGTAGGCACTCTTATATTTTGTTTTTCTAGTTAGTGTAGAAGTCTATCTGTTGAGAGTGGGTTGCTAGTAAGTGGTCAGGGTTTAGAGGCAGGAAATCAATACTTAAAAAGGTAGAGATGACAAGAGAAATAAATACCAGGCCTCAGTTCTTAAGGAATGAGGTTCTGGCCATCTTCTCAATACAGTCTCAGACAATGGAAATAAGGCCAATATCTGATTGCTGGATCTAGAGTGCAAGGAGCACGGTGGAGATTTGATTTCAGATTTTAGACACGAAACTCTAGAACAGACATGAATGAGCAGATAGGATGACTTGGTGCTAAATAACTTAAATTCCTTCCACTTACCCATAGAAGGCCAAAATTGTCTCAGAGACTACAGAGCCTTCAAGAAAAAATTAAGTGGCCCCAGCCACTTAGGGAGAAAGGACTAAGGAATGGGGTTTTGGGCAACCAAGTGGAAATCAAAATGTGAACTTAGCTACCTATTTACTGTAGTGCTATCTACTATAGGTGAGAAGTATAGAATCAGATTTAGGTTGAATATTCAGGGATTAAAAAGTCTAACCAATACTCAGGCAGTGAATCTAACCTCTTCTTGAATAGTTACAATGAAGTCAGTAATTAAGGAGTAATTTTATGTGCTGATTTTAACTTATATACATACAACCATAAATATTCAAGGGAAAAATAGATTTCTACCTACTTGCCTCATAATTATAAATCAAGAACTTTACTTAATTCTCAATTAAGGAAACAGTAATTTATATCAAAGCTGGAGAAAAAGTCAGCTATTTTTGGACTTAATCAAAAGATAGCATAGTAACTTTTGTAGTTCAGAAAGAACTTGATCTTGAGAGACTCCTCTCCACCCACCAATGGCTTCTAAATTTAATTCCCTCCTGTACAATCCTGCATCTACAAAACTTCAGTTTTGACATTTAACTTTCTATCTTCTACTATTTATATAAGAATGAAACGTTTTGAGTATTGGTTTATTTCCCCACTGGCTTAGAAGGTACAGCTAGGTCACTTTGTGGGCACTCGGCAAAAGACTGACTAATCTTACCATGATCTGTCCATAGTGAACATTCGATGCGTTTAAGTATAGTGCTATCTCATCTCTTTCACCATAATGTTCTAAAATTTTCAGGTCAACAAAATTAATGAATCCTAAGTTTTTATGAAACGGCATCAGCACATATTTTTGAATTCCAAATTACACATCTTCATATTTGTCACATTATAGGTATATTTATGAAACTTCTAGAAAACATCCATTCTTATATGGACCCACTATTCTGACGATGTCTGCTTGCTATGAAACAGCTATTCAGTCATGTTGCCAAGAAGAAAATAAGACTGAATGCTTCCAAATAAAGGTAAAATATTCATTTGTTAACTATTATTTAGGGCCTTGCTGTAGAAAGTGTGGACTATGGACTAGCAACATATGCATCACCTGGCATCTTGTTAGAAATGTAGAATCTAAGTTTTTCTCCAGACCTACTAAATAGAATTTCATTTTAACAAGATAACTGGGCAATTTGTATAGTCATTAAAATTTAGGAAGCATAATCAAAGCTAAATGCAGAGCCACTTTTTCCTTGCTGTTTTCTTTGCTCTATTCAGTGAGAATTTATTTCATATTCCTTTAATCCCCTATTTCTCTATTCTTCTAAACCTATTTTTTCTATTGAGCTCTTCGTTGTCTCCCTTGTGTAAGATATTAAATAATGTAGCTAAAGAGTTGCTGACATATGCTAAGTATTCAATAACTGTAGCTATTATCATATATTTATATTTACCTCCCTCTCCATTCTTTCTGTGGTGAACTCCAATTCCTTCTGAAGCCAATTCTGAATTCCTAAGCAGAACAGTCTTTTTTTTTTCTCTCTCTTTCTCTTCTTTGGTTTCATATTAATTAAACACTAAAAGCAAGTAATCATGCAGACTTACGTTTCATTACTTGGAATTTCTGAAAAATTAGCTTTTCATTAAGATGAGTTTTGTAGATAACTTGGCACTTATTAATTTAAGTTATAAAGTTTTTTTAACCTTAATCCTCTTCAGTGGAAATTTTTCCTTAATGTGTAACATGCCACTTGCTCTTAAGCATAAACAGATGCTTATAAGTTAACTAAAAGTTCTTTCCTCCTCTTCCTCACTTTGTGATGTTTATAGTCTTGCTGCTTCCAGGATGTCTGTTCCTAGCAGTTTTGACTCCATCCTTAGAAAAAAAATACATAAACAATTGTGCAAAAAAATTGTGTCAGTGATTAGATACAATTTTATGAGTTAAGTTCTCAGATAGTCTCTTATGAAGTAGATAAGCTTGTTTGTGTTTAATTTCAAATGAGTATAATATAACAAAATAAGGATAAAAATACTTATATTTATAATTAATTATAAAATATAATTACAATTATTTTGCCAGTTTTTTGGTTTGAATATTTACTTTGTATATATTTTCTAACGTGTTCTTAAAAAAAGCTTTTTAAAGCGTGAGTACCTAAAGTAAAAATACTATATGATCAATATAATGTTTTAAGTGAAAAAATAGAACTTTTCTGAAATTTTAAAATATTACTTATATTTCTACCATACAGAGATATCAATTTTGGTATATTTTCTTTTATTCATCTTTTCATTTATAAATTTTATTTTGTAGATTGTTGTAATCACACTGAATATATAGTTTTGATTATAGATTAAACATACTTTTTATTAGAAATACATATCTTTTCAAAAATAATGTGCCATTATTTATTTAATCATCACCCTTCTGTTGAGACATTTTATTTGTCTCCAAATTTTTGCTATCATAACAAAACATGCATGTTTTTCTTTTTCATTATTATGTTTTTATCTTGAAAAGTTTGTTTGCAATACTTACAAAAATAAAAAATCCCTAGTTAAAGAATATGAACATATTTGGGGCAGGGGCACTTCATTAATATGTATAGCAAAACTGTAGCACATATTATCGATAAACAGTAATGCATTATGCTATTGCATTTGGCATCTTTTAAATAAGACACTAAAAACTTTCTAATTTTTAGTAGATACACAATTTTTACTTTTCTCTCTTCTTCACTTATGATAAAATTAACTTTTTTGTTGTTCTGCCATATTTCTTAGATGAGTTGTTTTTCTAATTACAGCTAGAACCCATCAGAAAATACATTAAAGAAATATCTTTGAGGCACCACCATTTATGTGAAATTGGAATTAAATTCAACCACAAAGTAGCAAAAGCAGTGTAAGTTATCTATTTAGATTTGTGGACTTCATCACAGTTGGATCACCCCTTTTGGTTAAACTCATTTGAAAAATCATTTATCTTTTGTTTAATAATATCTCTCAGTCCTGGCTCCTTTCTCTACATGTACGCTACTAGCCTGTTCAATAGGCTAGGTTTATTGTTATTATGAATATTAATTTATTACGAATATTACTATGAAACCAAAATAGGCTACTAGCGTTTGATAGGCTAGATAGTGCATGAAATTACACAATCCTCACCTTCACCCTTTATCTCCTGCCTCAATTTCTTCCATCTTCTCAAATTCCTTAGTCTCTTCCTAGTGCACAAATATTCTGTACATTCAGATTCAGGCACTTAATTGTTCTGCATAGTAAAGGCTGGAGGCTGAAAGGTATTCTTTTCTCTTGGAAGATAGGAAAGATTTTGGCTCCAATATTATGCAGAACACAAAAAGCAGTGGTGTTTTTTGGGAGGGGCTGTAAGGGTTTAGGGTGGGAGGAGAATCTGATCTTACTCAACGTGCCTCTTTCCTGGCCCAGATTGTGAGTTTCTGTTCAATTCGACACTGGAAGACATGCGTCTTCCTTATATCACTTTCTCCCCCAATTAAGGATGACATTGGGCTGTCTGGAAGCTCAGTTCTCCTTATGAGGCAGGCCCATTTCCCCTATTTCCTGAGAAATTAAAGGGATGTGCTCAGTTGTCAGCAAAGAAAGGCAAAGGAGACCCAAGCCTCCTGTAATATTTTTTTTTATGATGAAAAATTTTACTTGGAAAGTCAGGTCAGATAAATATCCAAATTATCTTTCTAAGCAACTGAACTTCCTTAAGCAATAATTTAAATGATTAAAATGACTATATTCCTTGATTACGTGTTGAATCGTATTTGTTTTGTGACAGATCATGTACGACTGTGGGTGCTATCACTGAGAAATAGAAAGCATTTATAATATCCTCCTCGCCCTACATTTGCAACTGTGTTTTTGTTCTTTTGGTTACTCAATGAGCTAGAACTAATTTTGGAAAGAATTTAATTCAAAATATTGTTTAAAATGTACTTATTTTTCTTTTCAGGGAATTGGTTCTGCTGACTAAAAAACAACCTAAAGCTAACTTTTCTGAAATTGCCAAATTGGCCATTGATATTAAAAATCTACATCAGACCTGTTGTGATGGAAATGCAGTAGCATGTGTGTTTGGCAGGGTAAGATCTTCTCTTTTCTTCAAACTTAGTTCAGCCCTTAAAATAATTCTTAAATAAAGGCGACAATGGTATATAATGAATTTAAAAAAGTAATTACCACTTATCAGATTTTGGTATCAGTTATGCTAATTCCTAAAAAAAGATTTAGAATTTTTTCCTTTTAATTTTTCTGAAATAAATTATATTGTATTGAGATTTATTTGTTTTGTGAAGATTTAAAAGAACTTGTCTGTGAAATAAGGAAAGATAAAATTAGAAGCTGGTATGACAGCGTCTTCATTTCTTTTGTTATGAATTTATTTTTGCATTTTTCAGTCCATCCTCATTATTCACAAATTCTGTACTTATGAATTCACCTAATTGTCAAAATTTATTTGGAACTCCAAAATCAATATTCACAGCACTTTTGTGGTAATTCACAGACTTGTGCATGCTCAGAGCAGTGGAAAATTTGGATCACCTGATACATGTAGTCCCAGCTGAGATGGAACCAACCAAGATGATATTTGGCCTTCTTGTTCTAGCTCTTATACTGTAAATATGTCCTTTTTGCAGTCTATTTAATGCCACATTGTCCTCATTTTTGTGCCTTTTCTTGGTGATTTAGCTGTTTAAAATGGCCTCAAGGGTAGTGCTGAGTGGTCTACTGTTCTAAGCACAAGAAGACCGTGATGTGGGTTGGGGAAAAAATACTTGTACTAAATAAGCTTTGTTCATGAATGAATAACGGTGCCGGTGGCTGTGAGTTCAATGTGAATAGATCACCAATATATATTAAATAAGGTGTCTTTAAACAGAAAGATACATAAAACAAGGTTATGTCTTTATCTGTTGACGAAAAATGTGCCCAGAGACTTGCAGGAATCTAACCCTGTGTTTCCCCTAGGGTTGATGATTCAGTTCCCGCCAACCCTCCACCCTCGAATTCAGTATTTATATAACAAATGAGAATAATGAGAATGTACTTATTTTTTGTCAAGGTTTTAAATATACATTTTCCTTGAAAAGTCTCCTTCTGCATTTTCTCATCTAAGAATAGAGTTCTACAAATAATAATAATAATAATAATATTATTTGATAATTAAAAAATCAATACAGGTCAGCTAATATTGGAATTTTGTTTCTGGTATCTACAATTGATATGTTATATGAGAATGAGAAAGAAAAGGTTTTAAATATACATTTTCCTTGAAAAGTCTCCTTCTGCATTTTCTCATCTAAGAATAGAGTTCTACAAATAATAATAATAATAATATTATTTGATAATTAAAAAATCAATTATGTAATTATACTTTCTTTTACCCATGTATTTGTGTTTTCTTCTTAAATTAATTAGCTTTGAGAAAGGACTGTTTAATTTACTGCTCTTTTCTGAGACAAAGTTCTTGGACTTATTTATCAATTCTACTGTGTTTCTGCTTTTAATTTACTAATTCTCTCAAATTTTCTTAGATGCTTTTATCTTGATTGTTTTGGTTGACTTCTTTGTTTATACTCATTATTTTTAAATAATTTTGTTAAAATAATTATTTCACTTGAACTATCATTTCTTTTATACATTATATTCCACTGTTTTTTTTTTTTTAATATTGATTTAATTCTCTTATGATTAGGGTATTTTTCCTAATGCTTTCAGAAATGTGTATGGATTGTATACATTTGAGTTGTGTGTCCTAGAAAGTTTTCTGTTTTTATTAGTGCTCATTATATCATACCATGGTCAAAATATCACTCTGACTCACAAAGCAAATATGCTTATAATAGATTAACTTTTAATATTAAGTGATATAAATTAATATAGTTTATCAGTCTATTGTATCGCTCAGTCAACACGATTCAATTTTACAAGGTTTTCTCTCTTTGACTTCAAGGCGTTATTAAACCAACATTCTAGAAATGTATAATAATTGCTATAATACTAGCTTTTAAAAAAACATTTTTTTGTGTGTCAGACACTAATTCTAAGCATTTCATTTTTATTTGACAAACATTATTTTATCACTTACTCTGAGCTAGGCTTCTTTCTTTGTTCTTAATAAATATTAACTCATTTAATTCCTACAACCTTAGAAAGTAAGTATTATTTTATCCCCATTTTATAGATTAGGAAATTGAGGCACAATGATGTAAAGTTTCTTGCCTAGGTCACACAGTTAGGAAGTAGCAAAACCAGGATTAGAACTCAGACTGTCCGAGTTTAGAGCTACAGCTGTCAACCACTGTACTAGTTCATTTTTCTAGTGATGCCTGCAAAGGTGCTATCTAGAAGACAATAGATGGTAGAAGTTTTTCATCTGCCTGTAATGCTTGTGTTCTTACAGTTATTTTTATCAGTTGTCTTCCCCTCTTCTACTACACTTTGAAAATTGGCTTTCCCAATAGATCTAGTCTGGGTCTTTTCCTTTCTTATTTTAAACATTACTAAGAGCCGGCTAGCCATCAGCAAGAATTCATTCTCCTTTTCCATGGTGTAGAAGTTGCTGGGCCAAGAATTACATTTCTTGTCTGTCTTGCAACTAGGTGGGGCCACCTGACTGAGTTCTGGTCAGAAGTGATTTATGTCATTTCTAAGCCTGGCCCATAAAAATCTCCTGGCCCAAACACCCACAACCTGAAGGCAATATTAGAAGCCATCCCTTGAAGATGACAGAGGCTCTGTCAGTCTGATTCCCTGAACTACTGCCTAGAGGCACTACTCCTCCCTTCACAATAGGACTTAATTGAGATAGAAAAAAACTTGGTTCCATTAAGACACTGAGAGCTTGCTAGTTACTTAACTAATGCACACACTCTTTTCTTATCAGTCTCAACCTGAACCCATAATGTAGCTTCAACTTATGACAGAGATCTACACCTTTGGCCCATTCTTTCCAGAGTCCTTAATCTACCGTGCCAACTGCTTAGAGGAACTCTCCACGAAGACGCCTAATAAATGCCTTAAATCATCTTAACTCTATATTCCAGCATTGGACTCTTTGGTTTCCCTTTTTAGCCATCCTCTTCAAATCTGTTTTTTTCTCTTGAATATCAGTTTCGGTAAATTGATACCATCAACCCAGAGTCTTATACCATTCTAGATTCTTTGTCCTCACCTCACCCCCTGCCTCCAATCTAATTATGGTATTTTAAAATCTTGTCAATTCTACTTCTCAGTAGCTCTTAAGTATACTCAACTATTCCTTTGGTTCAAGCCTTATCATTTCTCAACTAAATTTTCTCGATAGCCTCCAAATATCCTATACATCATTTCGCAAATGTATCATGTTCTCTCACTTCTAAGATTCTTTACATACAAGGATGAATAATTCTAGAATGCTCTTCCTCTTTGTTTCCATTTAACTTCCATTTGTCTTTCAAGACTCAAATTGTTCAAGATTTTTGCTCTGATCTCCATTTGGTCTAGATTGCAAATCTCTTTTTTCTTCCAAAGTATCAAATATGCTACTTCTATTACAACTTCTATTATTATTGTTTAATTATTTGATTCTCCAACTAGATTGTGAGTTCCTTAAGTGTAGAGGCTAGCTTATTCACACACACACACAATTATTTGTGTGCATGATGTATAAGTAGATATGTTAAATAGTAAGTATAATAGTAATATTATAGTAATATAATAGTAATACATACAATAAATGACAAGGGATAAATGTTTCTTAAACAATACAAACAAAAGCAAGACAATAAAAGTCTTCATTTGTATTTCATTGGACTAAACATGGAAACAATAATATGGTCTATCTCCCTTTAAAGTTCTTTAAGAGTGTTATGGCGCAAACGATTCTGAGACCCACGGAGCCAATTGAGATTAATTATGAGCCTTTATTAGCCAGCCGGTGACTGGCTCTCTACCACGCAGGGTTAGAGGAGATCAGCCCCAGCTTTCAGAGGAGGCAGCTTATAAAGCTTAAGACCATATCCTGGTGGTCTTCTGAACAAGCAAGCAGATTACAGAAGCAGAAGTCGGCTGTTAGCATATCTTTGCCCCGAACCACACCCTTAATTAACAAGTAAGTGGATTACAGAAGCAGACATTGGCCATCTTCATATCTTATACAATACAGTTCCTAACCCACACCCAAGCAAGTAGGGCAACTTCTGGTATCTAAAGATATTTCTTCCCTGTAGCTGACTTAGCTAGTTGGCTCACTTGAAAATTTTCCACCCTTAACAAGAGATGTTAAAAGACACTCGAGTAAGCTCAAATAGAGAAATAAGCTTTTCTTATTAGAATGAGTCACTATAAATGACTTTTTTGGTCTTTCAGTTTGTCAAAGATAAAGCAATATAAGATGTAAAGTTTTTTCTCTGGTTTCTACTACTGATAAAAATAAATAAGTTCAGAATGAAGTCATCAAAAATAACTGTTACCTTTTATGTTTTATAGAGCCAGCTCATGAACTATACCTGCTCTAAACAGGCTATCCTATCCAGCAAGATCACTCCATGCTGTGCACTGCCAGCGCCATTCCGAGGGGAATGCATTATCAACTCAGAAAATGATGAAAAACCTGATCTTTCCTCTGGGCCACTCAGCAGGTTTACAGAAGACCGATTTGTATGCAAACAATTCACTGACAAGCAAGACGATTTCCTACAAGAGTAATATAGATTTTTGTAAAATCTTAATGATGGAATATTATATTTATGAATTATTTGGAATATTATATGGAGTTGTAAACTTACATGATGACAGAGGTTAGCCAGTGATGTAAATGAGTGCCTACATAGGAACTGTGACCAAGAGATGTTTTGTGAAGTCCCAAATTGGCAGTGTTGACATAAGAAACGTCCAAACTGTAGAGAATTTTAATGAGTTTATTTGAGCCAAACTGATGATGACAGCTGCCGAGAAGCAAAATCTCAACAGATTGAGAAAATGCTCCAGAGAATGGCAGTTTTGCAGTTTATTTTACACATTAGAATTAAAGGAAGACATGTAAGGAGGATTACATGAACCCCATTGGTAATAGATCAAGGAGTTGGGAGAAAGAAAGTGGGGAAATCTCCAGGATTGGATAAGAAGTAAAACAGAGACATGAACTTCTTTTACATTGGTGGGTTAGTTAATAATTAACATTAACAACACTTATAGATGGTATTTGGGGAACAAGTTAACAATGAAGGATTCTGTGGTCTCCTGCGGTTTGTTGTGCCTTCAGGGGCCGGAAAAAGATTATTGTGACATTCCAAGAGTTTGTTAAATGCAAAAAAGACAAAAGACAGGCTCACTTAGGTAAAAACTGAACTTTGTCAAGAAAGTTAGGCCCAGGATGTGACTACCTGCCATGACCTGCTTTTAGGTAGGAATTTATATGTTCAGACCACCCTACATGATTAATTTTGTTCTCTGAGTTTGTAAGGCCCATCATGCTGGCCTCCCCTTTTTCCACGTTTAGTAAGTGGCCCCTTTTTCGTCCACAGCAGCTGCCATATAGCTTCAGCCACTAATTACTATATGGAATGCAGGCTTTGGATGGTTGGATATACTCCATTTTGAGAGAAGCTGGAAGTCTTTAGATTTTTAAATGTTAACAAATAACAGGAAATTTTAAAAACGTAGTGGATGTCCAGTGTTTGCAAACTTTGCTCTAAGGGTCTTAGAGTTATCTCTTAGTAAGAGCTTCAGATTAATATACCTAGTAAGCTCTTCTAATTAATTTAATATCTACTACCAAAACCATTGGTGTGGCATTTAAAGATTAGAGAGATGGAGTATTAAGATCTCTTGTGTCCATTCAGAAGTGTGTATCTATTTGTGCATAAGACAAATTGATTTCAATATATAGTATTAAGGCAATATTGCTGTATGATTGAAATATTTCTGAAGTCACTTTGTGAAACATTTGGAGCAACTACATTCCAACAAAGCATAAGAATTTGAGTTTTCTTTAAAGTTCTTTGTTGAATGACTACGGCTATATTTCTGAAATTACATTTGATAATGCCTTGTAAAAGTAAATGTCACTTCCTGAACCCACTTATTTCTAAACTTGTATTTGATATCGAAAAAGTTGATAGGCATGATTTCCTAGTGAAAATCACATTAGACTCTAAATTGGGGACCTGAATTCCAGTTTAGCTTTGTCATGTGTAAACTTTGGAATGTAGATTAAGCCACTTAATTGCTCCAGGTTTTTGTGTTCCAGCTGTAAAACTGAAGTGTTTGGATAAGGCCACTGCTAAGGTGCTTCCTATGATTCTATAGTTCCTTTGGAAATGTTCTAGAGTCCAATTTTTCCTTTCTTTTAACCCAGAAGAATGTGTAGATTGTGCATGAACTACTCATGCTTGGAGGTTTATGTGGAAAAGAAAGTAAGACGGTGAATTAATATGTAGCTAGCACTTTCTTTCAAAAGAATTGTAATACTTATAAAATCTAGCCTCAGAGATCATTGAGAAAAATATATTCTAACCCAAACACTTGAAATTAATTTCTAGTAAAAGTAAGTAGAGATCCTGGTCCAAGAGCTATCAGCCAATCAAGATATTTTAGGTTCACGTTCTGGATCTGCCACTCACTACTGTGTGACTTTGAAAAAATTACATAATTTTATCGATTTGGAATACTTATCTCAAAATGTAGTCAATAAAACTACCAGCCTCCCAAGGTTTCCAAATGTCTTAAGGTCAGTTAAAATAGTTAATACATTTCTTAATTATAATTGGCTTTGAAAGAATACTAATGGCCTTTGACTTTTACTGTTTACTTTCTAATATGTTTCATATGGCTACAGGTTTCTTTATGAATATTCAAGAAGGCATCCAGAGTTGGCACTTCCAGTGATTTTGAGAGTGGTTATAGTATATCAAAATTTATTGGAAAAATGCTGTAAATTAGAAAATCCTCTGGAATGCTATAGCCATGGGGTAAATGCCCTTTTATTTTTCAACCTTTTACTTAATACATAAGTGATTACAAACATAGGAAAAATTACAGTGCTGTTAGTAAGATGATTATGCATGTTCTTGCTAATTGCTAGCACTGCATAAGAAATACGATTTCCATCTAAAACAAAGGCCATATCATCATACTGTGGCAATTCTTTATGCAAATCATACACACAAATCATACACACTGTCTTATAGAGTCTGTGCTTCTCGGAACCTTCTCCGTGCAATCTCCTCTTTAAAGTGAAAGTCATCTTGGTACAATAGAAGGTAACATGAAAGTATAGCCTAGTAGGGCTTGAGAAGGTCAACTATTTCCACCAAGCAGGTCAGGAAATTGTTCCTATTTCAGGTTAGAAATCTTATTGTTTAAAGGCAGCAGCTCCTGTTACACATTTAACATGAAAAAAGCAGATGACCATACAAATCTGACCAGATGATTAGTTATTTAGGGTTACCAGGAGCCAGGTAGCTCTGGCTTTTGTTATTCTAATCGATGGTTTACATATTTACAGAGAGAGAGATGGGGGTCTGGTGGAAAACGAAGGCATCTCTTGTCCTGTCTGAGCTCAGGCAGGTACACTAGCATCTTCCTGTCCCCAAAGGGAAGATAAATGAAAGTGATTTAGTCTCCTGTAGGTTAGCAGCCTCTCATAGCAGCACCAGCCAACCTCCACAATAGTCATTATGATAATAGTACCTTACAGGAGCATGGATGTTTAGAGTTAACAAAGCAACTTTACAGCCAGTGTTCTATTGGATCCTCTTAACAGCCTGGTAACATTAGCAATGCCAGAATCACTAACAACATTTTGTAGATGAAAGTAATTAGTTTCAGAAACTTTAAATGACTTGCCCAATGTCACACAGGCAGTAAGGCCAGGGCTAAGGGTTAAATCCAAGTAAACAGTTTGCAAGTCTGGTAAAATTTTTACTATGACAAACACTGGTTATTAGAATCAGGTGACCGGATTTTGTGCTCTTACCAAAGAGCTAAGCCTGCGAGGTCACCCGTATCCTCCCCCTGGAATTTATTTACAGGTTCAAGAAGTCTTCAAATTTGCAGTTAGCACTGAGAATTCCATGTGATTAACTTTAAAATGTATTTGTGGAGTGTTTTACTATATTCAAGGCTAGTACATGCTTTTATTACATTGTGACTTCTTAATACATATCTATATTTCTATACTTATATCTTTATCTCTGTATTTGCTGTTTATGTAAAAAGGCTATATTATTAAAAATGCCACCTCCCCCCCCCCCACACACACACACTGACCAATCAAACTTAGCTCTATAAAATACCTTTGATGATCTCTCTTTGGCTTGTGCTTGTAAAATATGCCATTTAATCACAAATGAATTCTTATTTTGGGAAACTGAATATCAATATCTTTTTTTTTTCTCCATGAAGTACATAGCCATTTCTGTTTCAGCAAAATGTGTTTTTCAAGATTTGTTAACTCAGTAAGTAAATAAAGTCCTGGGTTTAGGAAAACAGTAACATTAAACTATTACAGAAGATGGTTTTGCAATCTTATCTCAAGATGTATTGTTGCAATGATAGATAAACGCAATTATCTTTATTTTTCAGAAAGAGATGTTTCAAAAGGTGGTTCGTGAAAGCCATGAGCATATTAAAAATCACTGTGATTTACGTGAGAAATTAGGAGATAGTAACTTCCATGACAGGTATGTTTATAAGATATTGTCCAGATTTATAGTTGTTTAGTGAGTCTTTGTTAACTCTTGATGCTGAGAGTTGCTAAGAGTCTACATTCAACCTTAAAAACTTCAGAAGTCAAGGAAAAAAATCAATTCTAAATTAACCTAGCTAACTTCATCTCGATAAGATAGATGTCTGTATAACTTTGGGTGCTTTTACAGTGCTTTACAGGCCAGTTTCCAGATTTTAGTCAATGCCCAGAGGTTAGGGGGCCAAATAAGCCCTTGCTGCCTTCCTACAATCTCACCGGGGCCCCTCCTTATACCTGGACATTTAGTTTGAGACTGCAATTTTGAGTCAAAGCTGCAACAGAGATCTAATGTAGGGTCCCTGTCTGTTTCAAATCAGTTCCATATAGCAAATTTAGTATTTTTACCACCAAAAGTAGAGATAAATAGATACCTTAGTTATTTGCCAGGGGAACACACAAAACTTGTGTGCAGAGAGACTGGTAAATTTCACTAAATTTCAAAGGTTAATATAATATATCAAAAACAAAAGCCAATTTTTAGCAATCTTTAGGATCATTATATAATAGTCTCTTTAGAAGCAGAGTATTAAGGAAAAGTTCAATTTGATATAATGTCCCATATTATTGAGATTAAATTAAATGTCTGGAATAATGAATCCAGAAAAAGTATTCTTGTTTTGGAGAGTATATTTAACTTGTTACTTTTATATTGTGTTCAGCTGCTAATACCTAGTTTAAGTATTAGATCTGTGATTCTCCAACTTAAGAATTGTCTGGAGGACTTGTTAAAATATAGCTCTCCACCCCCACACCCCCAGAGTTTTTGAGATGGGCCCTGAAAATTTGCACTTTTAACAAGTTCCCAGGGATGCTGATGCTGTTGGTCCAGGAGTCACAGTTTGCGAACCACTGGATTAGGGTGACTGTCTCATTGAATGTTGTAGCTAAATTCTTCCCCAAACTTCATTGTAATCTAAATGCAAGAATTGATTCTGATTTTTTTATTATTGTCCTCAAACTCAGGTCTTTCTCCTTAAAATCTCTTTCCATATCCCTCAGTTCCCACCACTACTCTCCTAGTGCAGTCTACCACCATCTCTCACCTGGATTACCAAAATGGCCTTCAAATTGTTTCTTCCCTCACATTGCCTTTGCCCACCTCTAATCCACTCTTTATACATCAACCATAATTATCTTCAAAACAATGTAACTCTGATTCTGTAACTAAACTTTCTTCCTTTTCCTCTCTCCAATCCTTAACCCCCTCCCCCAAACAAAATCACATCCAGTGACTTCCCAAATACTTCCCTTCCACTTTCAATCCCCTCTACCTCACTCATTGTTATTGTCAAATCTTAAATGACATGTCATTTCCTCCAGGAGGCTTGCCTGATCTCCCTGAGATAGGATTCAATGTCATTCTACGTGCACCTAAGGCACTCTACTCCTCTCACTCACCGAGTGTCCTTGTCTATCCTCCCACTGGGGTGTGTGCTCCATAAGTAGAGACCATTTCCTAATAGTTGTAGGCCCTATTTCTACACATTGTAGACAACCAATAAAAGCTTTAATGGCCTTTGTTGTAGAAGCTGTTTACTCTTAGTCTGATTTTGTAGTCATCCAAATAGTTATCTTTGATAAGTAGAAAAAGATGGATCAGGGTGGAACAAATTTTTGTAGGCTATTTTTTTCTGAAGACAATAATTTCTAAAGTCTTTGGAGTCTGACAAGACCGAGTTATTAAAATCATATTTCTAAAGATAAATGTTAACAGAAACAAGTTGAAAACTGTTATGAATATTCACATGCCTGTATATTGTATAGGAAAGAGATTTGTATTTTCCCAAATGTTCTCAATTGAAAGCAAAAGAAAAATCTATATAGCTGAATCTTCCCAGGAAGCAGAAACAGAGAAAGTAAAAAGGTTTTACTAAATGCTAGAGTAATTAGGAACACAGTATTAATCTTCCACATAAATAAAGACACATGAAAGCAAAAAAGAAAACACTCAAAATCGTATTGCTTGTGTTTCTTTTCTTTCTTTTTTTTTCCATTTTACCCATATTTATTTATTTTTGATTGAGATAAAGTTAGTATATAACATTATATTAGTTTCAGATACACAGCATAATTCAATCTTTGTATACAGTACAAAGTGATCACAATATGTTTAGTTACAATTTCACCATACAATTAGGGGGATTGTTTTATAAGCTACGTACATATCTGATAACTACCAATCTGTTCTCTGTATCTATGAGTTTTGTTTTTTCTTTTGATTTTTAGATTCTACTGATAAGTAAAATCATATGGTATTGTCTTTCTCTGACTTATTTCACTTAGCATAATACTCTCAAGGTCCATGCATGTTGTTGCAAATAGCAAGATTTGCTTTTTAGGGCTGAGTAGCATTCCATTGTGTGTGTGTGTGTGTGCGTGTGTGTGAGTGTGCGTGTGTGTGAGTGTGCGTGTGTGTGTGTGTGTGTGTGTGTGTACCACATCTTTATTTATTCATCTATCAATGGACATTTATGTTGTTTCCATATCTTGGCTATTACAAATAATGCTGCAATGATAATAGAGGTACCTATATCTTTTCAAATTAGTGTTTCCATTTTCTTTGGATAAATAATCATAAGTGGAATAGCTGGATCATATGGTGGTTCTATCTTTAATTTTTTGAGGAACCTCCATTCTAATTTTAGGAACCTCCATTTAGGAAGATTAATTTGAGGAACCTCCATTTCCAGAGAGGCTGCACCAATTTATATTTCCAGCAATAGTGTGCAAGTGTTCCCTTTTCTCCACATCCTCACCAACATTTATTTCTTGTCTTTTTGATAATAGCTATTCTGATAGTTGTGAGGTTATATCTCATTGTGTTTTTGATTTGCATTTCTCTGATAATTAGTAATGTCAAACATTGTCTCATGTACCTGTTGGCCATCTATATATCTTTGTTGGGAAAATGTCTATTTATATCTGCCTTTAAAAAATTATTTTATTAATTTCAATATACAGTACATTGGTTAGATATTTACATAGCTTATAAAACAATGCCGCTAATTGCTCTTTCTCAGCTTGTGTTTCTTTGAAGAACCCTTCTCTAGGCAACATAGTTAACATTTCAATGTGTGAAGTTGGAAGAGAATGCTGGGTATATTGAATAAGCCATTAGGCCATTGGAACAAGGACTAATGGATAGGATTAAACCCAGTTTAATGCTTTGTTCATCCTAAATCAGAGACAATGTTGGATATTGAAGCAAACAGTAGAATTCTTCATTTTAGGCATATAGTCATTGCCAAGAGTAAGAAGAAATTATTCTTTTAGGCTCCTGGTTCTTTATACTAAGAAAGCCCCACAACTATCTGCTCAAGAGTTGGTTGCGTTCACGAAAAACATGGCAGCTGCTGCCACCAATTGTTGCCCACTAAGTGATGAGCAAAAGTTTGTCTGCGTGGAGGACACGGTAAGCATATCTGTGACTTCATGTTTGCCTGTTTTTGAAGTTCTAATCTCCAACCCCCAACAATTAATCTATCAGTGGACACACCTATGAAGTGTCAATGGAGCCTAATAATTCTATCCTCAGAAGAAATTCTTAAAGGTCAGCTCATGCTAATTGTCTTTGATTAGCAATAGGAATAAAGATGCTTCTTCCTTAACATTGGGGATGTCAGATTCAAGAGGCCTTTTGCCTGGATCATACCCCAGGGTCTATTTATTGGATTTTCAAGGCAACAAAAGTTATTTTGCCAGCAACTTCAAAGATAATGCTGACTTCAGACTAACTCATCCTAATCAAATGTGTAGGAAAAATAACCAGTTTTCCTCCTGTGTTTCTCCTTTACTCACACTACTACCACCCTTACAACACTTCTGACACCAGATGTGTATAGATTTTTCTCCACAACGAACAATTCTCTGCAACACCAGCTGAGTGTCTTACAATTTAACTTAGTCCTGACAGTATTTACCTAAAGATAGCATCAGATCCCACAGATTAAGAGATCAGTTCTACAAGACTGACTGTCTCCACCCCCTTCAGATGACAATTCCAAGTCCAGGTTGTCACCTGTGCTTCTGACTGATTGGTTATACCTCAGAGATTCCCACGACCCCCTTCAAGGGTTTTAATTTGCCAGAATGTCTCACGAAACTCAGGGAAACACTTATGTTTACCAGTTTATTAAAGGATATGATAAAGAATACAGATGGACAGCAAGATGAAGTCCACACAGAGTGAGGTTTGGGAGTGTCCTGAGTACAAGAGCTTCTGGCTTCTGTTCTGGTGGATTTGGGGTACATCACACTCCCAGTATGTGGATGCGTTCACCAACCTGAAAGCTCTCCAAACCCCATACTATTGGGATTTTAGAGAGGCTTCTTTATGCAGACATAATCAATTAATTCCATTTCCAGCCCCTCTCCCACTCTGGGGAATGAGAAATGAGGCTAAAAATTCCAAGCTGCTAATTGCAGCTTGGTCTTTCTGGTGACCAGCCCCAAACCAGGAGCCTACCCAGGGTTGCCTTGTTAGAACAAAAGATCTTCCTATTGCTCTTATCAAATTTACAAGGGCTTCAGAAGCCCTGTGCTAGGAACTGGGGTCAAAGTCCAAATATTTATATTTTCTATTATCTCACACCAAAGTCACAGATATTAATTTTATTAGACAGAAGACCAATATATTCATTTACAATGAGCAATGTCTTTCCAATGGCAGGAATAATTGAGCCTAATAACTAAGCTATACTTTTTCCTGAATTAAAACACTTGGGAAGTTGAATTAGAATATGGGTATTTGTATAAATGGAATCAGAGGAAGGGCAGTCATGGTCTTGAATGATATTTTTTTTTTTCAGGCTATAGTAAAGAATAATAAATTATTCCTTCCTCACATGGAAAACATCTCTCCAGGGACCTGGATGCTCAAATCTCCTAGATCTAGTCTCTAGGTGTCTCTCAAGTGGTATTGTATTAACACCACTGAATTTTTGTTTGATGACAACTTTCTTCTCCCTCTGTTCTTGGTAGAGCATCTCCTTTATGCTGAGTTTATCTTTCTTCTGATAAAATACACTTGTTTTGGTTGCAGATTAAAAATTTTTTTTTTATTATCTAATCCTGCCTTCCTTTTATTTTATTATGCATTTTTATTTTTTAGTCATGCTTACCTTGGAGAACTCTTTCAATTAGACTTATATATTCCTAAAGCTTTATTTTTTAGATGATCTTTTTGGTGGCTTTTAAAATGAATAAACTCATATATTAAATGTTGATGCTTACTGGTTTTAATTACTTCATTCCCAAATACATAAGTGACAGCAAATTTGGGTATCCATTATACTCAGGGAGTCATACAGGCAGGCTTGCAAATAGCATTAGGATAAGTATCAGACACATTGGGGGCAAGACAAGGTGACAGTTCTAGAAGATAACAAGAGGACAAGAAAATGAAGGAGATAGCTGAAATAGGATCCAAGAATTTTCTTCATCATTCATTTATTCATTTTGCATTCCTTCATTGCTACAATTATCATACTTATATCTGAGTCAAATTCACAATACTGTTGACTTGAGACTAGATTTTAATTTAATGGAGCATAGAAAACTCCTGCCTTGAGTCAATACTAACTTATAAACTGGACTGGGGAGGAACATGGGAGTGGGATCCAAGTAAACTCAACCAAGGATGACAGGAAGAGGGAGAACAAGTCTCAGAGCTAGGATGCGCCTGACACTCTTGCTTTTTCCCAAACCATGAAATTCAGGCTGGACTATCAGAAACTAGAATTTGAGAAAACTTAAATATAATCTTATTTTTTTATGAGTAAGAAAATAATGACCACAAACCTTATGGCTTTTAATTTAATTCTCTTTTGGAAAAGGCTAAACTAATATTTGGAGCTTTATGCAGAAGACATGAGGCAGAGCCTATCAATGATGGCGTGGGTCACTGCTGTGATGACTCTTATGCCTTCAGGAAGCCATGCTTTGATGACCTGCATGTTGATAGAACTTACATTTCTCCACCTTTATCCTGTGACCAAGTTATCAGCCTTACAGAAGAGTTGTGCAAAGCTGAGGAGGAATTCCAAACTGAAAAGCAAAAGTAAGGATCTTTGTTTAATTTGTTCTTTATTGCCAGTGAAGGAGTAGGTATAGAGTACTGTGAAGTGGGCACAGATATAAGTACTGCATAATTAATAGAGCAGCTAAATGTTGTGTATAATAGAGAATATTATACAGTTTTGCAAGTGTGGCGATTATGGCTGCTAGCCCAATTTGATCAGTTAATGAGATTGAAGTCTATTGATCAGAGAAGTACATTAATGTATTTTTTCCTAAAATGTGAACCTTGGAATATTGGTTTTATAAGGGGTATTCTACAAATAGGGTTCTATGATCAAATAAGTTTGGGAATACTGTATTTCCTTGCTACTCAGAATTCATACCTTCCATTAACAATGGAAGTCAGAGAAGTTCTGTAGTAAAGTAATTAGCTTGTTCTAACATAGCATTCTTTGGGCCATAGAAACTACTGAGATTCTACAAGACCAGTATGCTAAGAAAGTGCTTTGGAACATTCCCTTAGAGCGATGTGTATTACCTCACAGTATGTTATTGCTTTTACGACCACTTCTACTGGTACTAGGAGTGGCAGTTGTATCTGTTTGGAAGAATGGTTTTTGGGTAATTATAGTGGGAGCCAGCTGGGTGATAACATAATGCTTGTGAATTCAATACCTTGAATCCTTGATTTCCTTCTCCTCCCACTTTCCCACTCTCTATAGTGAAGTTTTTTTGCACCAGATAAGGCTTTGTAGTAACTTCTCAGAATATAGAATAGAATATCACTAGAAACTCACAGTACTGGAAATAACAACTTAAATGTCATATACATTTTTTCTATGAACATATAATATCAAAGAATACTGAAAATGGAAGGAAGCTTAGATATTATTATTCCCACTCCCAAATTTAGGAATTTCTTCTAAAACACACTGTGCAGCTCCTCCATGAATATTTCCAGTGACAAGAAGACCATTTGTTTAAAGCAGCTTATTTATCTTTAGATATGCTCAACTTTTTTATTAAGTTGAAATCTGTTTCCTTGTCACTTCCAAGCAAATTTTTACTTCTAGAGCTACAGAGAGAAATAATTTATAGATATTCTGTGTTGCTGAGTAAGGATATTTGACCGCCAATTGAGGATGAGGTAGGGTTATTACGTTCTTAATCTGGAGATGGATCTCTAGAGGAAGGTGAGAGAAATGGTATATACAATGCTTTCCAAACTTATATATGACCATGGAAATACATGTGTGTGTGTTTACATTCTACATATAATATATATAATGCATATGAAAACATTTATAAATTAGAAAATTTTATGAATATGTTATTACTTTATAATGTACTATTTTGATTTGATTGTTGTTACCAATACTGAAGCCTATTGATAAGAAATGTTTCCAGCAGAATACTATCTCTTTACATTTGATCAGGGTTTCCCAATGTGTGTTTTATGTAAAAAGGATTTCTGGAAAATGCAGCAATAGAATTCAATCCAGTGGTCTTTTCCACTCTCGCTTTCACATCATCTATTAGAATACTTAGTCATTCCACAACGTTGCCTACCTTCTTGTCATATTTCTTTCATTGTCATATTTCTTTTCCCTCATCCTTTCTTCATATGGTATGTTAGTTAGTTTTTGGTGCATAACAAATTGCACCAGAATGTAGTGGCTTAACACAGCACAGTTATTATTGCTCAAATATCTGTGGGTTGATTGGATAAGTCTGTTGACCTGGGCAAGCCTCAGCCATTCTCAGCAGGCTTACTCAAAAGTCTATGGTAAGCTTCTAAGTCAACTGCTAAGTCAGATGAGAGTTGGCTGGCCTTGGCTAGGATGCCTTGTCCCTGCTACACAGGCATGACGAAGCTTTATATGTATGGCAAAAATAAATAGGGATAGAGGATGTTAGAGTTTGATGACATATACTTCAAAGGAGCTATGACTTTTAAAAGAGGAAGAAGGAGAGATATGTTGGGAGCAGTGAAAGAGAACTAGGTGCTAAGGTAAGTGGAGTTTGAGCAAAAATAGCCTCCTCTTGAGAGGTCTTTGGGGAAACTGTGTCTTTTGGGGAGCCTCATGAGCAAGAAAGAGAAGTTCAGAGAAGAGGCTGCAGATATAGGGAAGTTTTCTGATGAGAAAGCCTCAATGTACAGAGGATGAGGAAGGGAGGACAAGGAGATGAGTTAGGGAGGACAAGGATGGGTCAGATTAAGGATGTAGAAACATCAGTATGATGACACGTGATCTGGGAGATTTAGCTTTCTGACTATGATTGAAGTGACAGAGGTATGACAGGCTTGGTCTCGGAAGTAGCACATGCAGCACACACAACCTTAGGGCAGCTGGTCTTGCTCTTTGCTCCTGAGAGCATAAGGTTAAGAGGTCACAACTGGTGGGCATTTCTCCCAATCCTCTCTATCCCAAATAGATGGATCAAATGGAGTACTTACTATCAGATCTTAGTAAAGAAGCTACTTGTTTTCTGTTGCAGACAAATAAATGTCCTTCTAGTGACATCAATCATCCATCTTTCTCTTTACCCCCAGCCCCAATCCTGAGCCTAGAGCCAAGATATTCTCATAGTTTAGGCATTCTCTCCTGGAATGAATTCTGCTGCTGCTGGATGTCATTTAGAGACCCCATTTGGAATGGAGAAACGGTGACTATTTTAGGAAAAGCCGAAGGGTGAAATTCTAGTTTCTTTGAATCAACAGGAAGCATTGAAAGCACTCCAGCCCCTGACAATGGGGTCAGTTCCCTTATAGTGCCCACCATGCTTCTTGCCCTCCTCACATGCCCTTGATCCTGTTCTCAGGAAAAGCAGACACTGGTCCTTGTTCCTTCACCTCCAACAGCATTAGAAGTGGTAGTTTATTTCTAATTGATTTATTTACTTTAAGACTTGCTCTTGCAGAGTCTAAATATTACTAGTCCAACAATATCATCTTATGAAGTGAGGCAAAGTATTTGTTGCCTTAGGGATGAACGTATTCTTTTGGTCAGCAAGTACAAGGTGGTTACTTGTCCTGCTTTATCATAGCACTTGCAATTTATAAGCCAGGTGATCTTGAAGCCCTTTCTTCATTTCTCAAGGTGAGCTGATCACAAACTAGGCTTTAAAACTTTCCAATAAGCACCCCAAAAACTAGCATTTAGTTAGTCATTTCTTCTTTAGCCCAGGCTTGATGTGAGAACATAAGGAGAAAGAAGTCTATTTTATTTGTAGAGTGCAGGATTTTCTTTCTCTTGAGGAAGTTTTCTGAGCATAGAGACACCACTTTATGTATGTCATCTCATTAAATCCTTACTACAAATTTATGAGGTAATATTGTTACCCCATCTCAATGATGAGGAAGAAGCTATGAAGGGAAGATCTGGTATGAGATCATGCAACAGGTAGCTAGGTTGTTAAGCTAGAATTTGCACCCCAGCAGTCTGAGTCAGCATATATAATTAACTACCAACATCTAGCTGCTAGATGAGTTATTATAATACTGGTTATAATTTGTAAAACATGGAGCTCTTCATATAAGGGCTAGATGATAATAAGTGTGAAATATTAAGAATCGTCCCTGTTCCAATGAATTCAATAGAGAAAAGAATAGCATAGAGATAGTTAATGTGGGGATTTCTGGAATATTCTAGAAGGATCCATACTGGGAGTGAAAGGCCAGGTAGAAAAATACACCTCCAATTTCCTGGGATAGTGGCAAGGACTTTCACCCCATATAATTCTGGTTGACCATCATAACATAAATCCCCCCAACACAAAAAATAAATAAATAACTTTTTTAAAATGAAGGGATTTCTGGAGGGAGAAGAAAATATTCAATGGATAGTAAAGAAAAAATAGAAGTGTTTGAAGTAAAAGAATTTAAAATCCAATTAAGAAAAATATTGAGTTGAAATGGTAAGATTTAAGAGAGTATATAAAGACTAGAATGTGCTTTAATTAAAATGGTGGACAAATTTAATGAAAATAACAAATTAATACTATAGAAATGAAAAACTGAAAACAAGTTGATGGCATTGAGAATTTAAAATAACACTGAAGATTTAAAAAAGTAAATCAAAAAAGTTAAAACTAAAAGAAAAGAAAAGATTAGGAGAAATATTTTTAAATAAAAGCAGTTAGTAGGTAGAGAGATCAGAGTGGAGGAGGAGGGCAGCAGAGGTAAATCAACTGCAAGCAGATGACAAGTATGTAACATAGTTGTTGGGGAGAGTGGGTCCAGCTTCCAAGTGGTACAGCATCCCCAGTTGTAGAAATGGCAGCCTTTATATCTGGAGTGCCGAGGAGAGCTAACATGACATCTTGAAACCTCTGCTCTGAATCCCATTCCCAGACCTTTTGTTTGCCTTCTTGTAATGGGAGACTGTTTTCTCCCTTGCCTATCCCAGTACAATGAGAGTGGTTTTCCTTGTTTAATAAGAAGCTGTTTGCTGGCTGGTCTGAAAACACAGCAGTTATGCTCGTCTTCCCCCTACTGATTCTTTTGGAGAAGTGCATTCAGAAACCAGCTGACTTAGGACTATTTATTGTGGGAGTCAAGGATGAGGGAGACTCTGGTTGGAAGCAATCAATAATTTGAAATAAAAGCAAGTTGTGCTGTTATTATTATAATGGTTCATTGTTGTTATTACCCTTGCCACTATGTATTGAGTGCCTTCAGTATACCAGTTACTCTACTCAGCCCTTTAAGATATTGTTTTCAGTCCTCGAAAAACCTTGCAATATTGGTATTCAACTTTTCTTTTTATAGATGAAGGTCAGAGAGGTTAAATATCTCACCCACCATCACACAAACGAGTGGAGGACCAAACTTGAACCAAAATTAGTTTGACTTCAAAGTTTGTGCCGTTTTTATGACATTAGAAGGAAAGAATTCCAGATTTTGTATGAACTAGCTGTAAACTGTAAACTATTCAAAGGTAGTACAACTGATTTGACTATATATCTAACCATACAAACTTGAATTATATAGAGAAACTTACAAACAAGAACAATGTTTTCTTTCACATGAAATCAAGTTTAGGCCTAATTAGAAGACTGAATAGGTACAGCTGGACAAAAAACAATGTTTATACTATTCTATTTCTTTTAAAATATTGATTTATTTTATTATTAAAGTGATACATAATCATTGCAGAATATTTAGAAAATATAGAAGAGAGAAGAAAATGATAATATTTTTATTCCGACCTAGCAGAGATACCCATTAAAATATATGTATAGGAATATACATACTTCCACAACTGTCCTCTGTCCATCAGTGTTTGGTTCTAATATTTAATAATGCAAGTTTTGCATACTCTTGCTACTACTTGCTTATACAAAATTTCAGTGCCGGCAACTGTCCTCATAATCCTTAGGGAAGAGTTTATGAAACTATCTGCACCTCTCTTACAAGCCAGTAATTCTCCAGGCATGCTCTCCTGGCACGGCTTCTGTGCCACTGGGAACAGTCATGCCCTCCAGGTATCACTGTCTCCTGCTCAACTGCAGACTGGTTCCCTTGAAGTGACAAAGCTGCTTTATGTTTGGCTGTAAAAAGAAAATAATACTTTCTTCTGCCCCCCAGGATTATGTGCTTTTAGCAAGTACCATGGCAGTGCTGCACGTGTCTTGATGGTTTTCGGGACTTTAATGAAAGTACTTTTACAGAACTTTTTCAAAGAATTATCACAATCTCAAATGGCTCAGAAATGAGTCTAAGGAAGGCCCAGCTGGGGAACCACAGAATTCCTTCTGTCTTCCACTGACCAAGCCTTTCCTACTGAATGGAGATCGCGAGCCTGACTTCTTATCTCAGGATGAGTCTCACAAGTACAGGCATATCTCATTTTATTGTACTTCACAGATATTGCCTTTTTTTTTTTTTTTTACAACTTGAAGGTTTGTGCAATCTTGCATCGAATGTCTATCAGTGCCTTTTATTTTTTGCCAACAGCATTTGCTCACTTTGTGTTGCTGTGTCACGTTTTGATAAGTCTCGTAATATTTCAAACTTTTTCGTTATTATTATATTTGTCATGGTGATCTGAGATTAAAGATCTTGGATGATACTATTGAAATCGTTTTTGGGACACTCAGAACATTTAGGTAAGCAGTAAAATACCGAACAATGTACATTTCCTCTATCCTTCATGCCTTGTTTTCTTTGTGGTTAAATCTCCTTTGGTCTAGAACAGTAAAAAAAGGGAAGGTTTGGAATACTATTTTATTAAATAGGCAGAAAACTGGTTACAATTTTAAATATTCAAAGTGGTTAAAACACTTGTTTATATAGTTGTGAGGGAAACTGATTCTGTGAGAGAAATCTGGTGTGACTATCAAGCCACTGAAGTTTTAAATTAGGTTATTGGTTTTCTCATTCAAAACATATGGAGCCCTCAAATTCCAGATATGTTATATTGTAATATTGATTTGGAAGCTAGTTGTTTAGAACAAATATTGTTTATAACAACTGTTAGAGGAAAAACTATTTAATTTACTATATAACCTATTTATCATTCAATGCCATGAAAGGAGAAAACAAAAATGTTAACTCTAATAATAATTACATAGAGATAATTAAATTTAATTTAATACTTACACTGAAGAGATGTGCTTGAGAAAAAGTATGCTGAATAAAACATGAAGATGGAGATGAACATTGTGAAAAATATGAAGACATCAGGGCATTTTGAGGGCCTTTCAGCTCAGGACTGGGAGTGATGAAAAGGCGTGGTGTGCAGCTTTAAATAAGGCAGGTCTGCAGCTGACCTTCTAGAACTCAGGTAGTACTTGTATTTTTGCCACTCATTTCTGATCCAGGCTCCTCAGCAACCTTGTGAAGCAGAAACCATATGCAACAGAGATGCAGTTCCAATCAATTATTCCGGATTTCACTCACCTGGCAAAGATGTGCTGCCAAGCAGAAAAAAGTGAAATATGTTTCCAAGAAGAGGTATTCCTATTTCCTTGCCTGTTCTCTTTGCACTCTTTGGGCTTCTTAAAGTTAAAAAAGCTTTTTCTCCATTCCAATTATGAGTGGATTAGGAGAAAATCACTGTCTAGATGGACTGATATATTTGGTTGTAGGATATGTTAATAGTTATGTTTGTTTGAGAAAATTAGGAGTGTTAGACATGGATAGATATGAATAAAAGAGTCATGATACCATATGGACTGGGCATGTTTATGACTGGGAATGGAAGAGAGAAGGATGAATTGAAGACTGATAACTGTAGAGAAATGGAGTCCTTGGAAATACAGAGAAATATAAAAGAAATAACAGTTTGAAGACCTGTCTGAACAAACTATAGTTTTGTTCTAGAGATTTCTGAGGGCATGATCAGGAAGAGTCACCAAATGTAGTTTAGGGCTTAACTAAGGAACCTAAGGATTTCATTTTCTCAGTGGCCAGAAGATGACTAGAATAGGGATTGAAGAATTGGAAAGAACGATGGCCAGAGAAGAGTGTTTATCTGTGTACACACGCCAGACTGACTACCAGGAAACTGTTTTCTGTAATTTATCTAATGGCATGTAGTTAACAAGTAAATGATTTTTACTTGTTAAATCATTTTAAGTCAAATTTACTTGTGACTTAAATTTCAAAGAACATCATGGTGGCACAGAATATTCATGTAAATTCATGCAGCGGAACTGGAATAGACTGTTCTCTCAGAGGCACGACTTGATGAGCAGAAACTTGGATACAGTGGGTAATAGTACCTGAGTAGAGGAAATTAATTGTTCAGGTTAAAAAAAAAAATAAAGCAGCCTTTACAGTCAAAACAGGCTGGGGCTGGTTAGGACTGTAGCGAAGTTTAACAATGGCCCAAGAAAATGTTTTCACAGGTAACAATTTTCACAAATGCCTTAAATTTCTTTAGTGGCTCTTTTCTATGTAATCAGCCAAACTGTACATGTATATTTTATTGAAAGTCATATATCTGTAGTCCAGTCAAAGATAGGCAAACTACAGCCCTCGGGCTAAAGCGGTTCTACTTTCTGTTTTTGTAAATAAGGTTGTATCAGGACACAGTCATGCCCATTTACTTACATATTGCCTACTACTGTTCTTTTGTCTACAACAAGAGAACTGAGTAGTTGCAGAATTGAGTAGTAGTAACAGAGACTGTATGAACTGCAAAGGCCCCAATATTTATAATTTGGCGCTTCACGGAAAAATAATTCGCTGACTCCCAGACTAGCTGATATAAAAAATGAAAATAATTACCTATACTGGAATCCATTTACTTATTTTAAAGCTGTTTTACTTTTTGTAAAGCCTTCAGAAAACATGTCTCTACCCATGTAACAACCCCATAGCCACACAAAGAAACACTTTTGCAGAAGGGCCTGTGCCTGGAAATTTCCAAGGGAGTTTTCTTGAAGTTTTCTTGCCCTTGAGGACCACTTCAAGAACAACTTTTCTAAAGTACAAGTAGATAATTACAAACTATTCCCTCATCCGCTCCCAATGTTTTCATACGCCTTTTAATGAGAAGTTAGAACCAAAGACAGTAACAGGAATAATAAAACAATTGGAAAATAATAATTTATGGAAAAAATTGAAAGAATTTAGGGATATTAAATATAAATATAAGACTGGATTATTTAAAAAATAACTTTATAGTATATTAATAGGCCTAACAAAAAATGTGGGAATAGATGATCAAAATATTTTGAAATCTTATCATCAAGAATTTTTCTTTGTGCTTCTGTGTTTGTGGAAGGAGTCTAGATTTGATTATAGTATGAAGGAATATTAGTGGCTTTGGGAGTCTCCATGGAACCACAATCCCAGAGGTGAAGTGGCTCAGCCAACTGGCAGTCTGCAAATGTTCCAAGTCAGGTTAAAAGACCAACTGCCCCAGGGACCTACAGGCATTTTCTTTCTTTTTTTTTTTTTCTCTTCTGAAATTACAATAACCAATTATGTGAACTTGTTCTTCCTCTTAAAAGAGAAAGCAGACAAGTTTGAAGACTGCCTTTCTAGCAATGGCTATTGGGAAAAGGCATTTTTAGATAAGATGGAGGCTGTATTTTGAGTAGTTAGCCAGAATGAGGGCAAGTTCTAAGGAGAAAAAGTACAGCAAAGTCGTGTTGGAATGTTGGCAAGAGTAAGAATAAAATATAAAGGAGGAATAAAATAAGAAACTCAGCTACACAAGGTGTATTTGGATCATCCAAAGAAAAGGAATCTCACCTTTCATAAAATAATAATGTGAGTTATAATCCTCAGCAGGTTCAAGGAGAAAATTCTCTCTTTAAGGTGAGTGGAGAAAGATAACTATAACCTGAAATATCTATCTATCTATCAAAAGAATATAATATAGAAGAAAATTAACATGAATTAGCAGAAATTTGGACAGGGTGAAATGATGTTTTGAAAATAACACATGAATTTAACAATAAAAACAACCCCAAAGTTCTGCTTTTATTTTTACTTTTAAAAATAATTATTTTTTAAATTACAGTTAACACTTCAATGTTATATTAGATTCAGGTATACAACATAGTGATTAGACATTTCTATCACTTACAAAGTGATCACCCCAATAAATCTACTACCCATCTGACACCATACATAGTTATTATAATATTATCAACTATATTCCTTATGCTATACTTTATTTCCCCATGACTATTTTGTAACTACCTTTTTGTATTTTTTAATATCTTCCCCTTTTTAACCCAGCCACCCAACTCCCCTCTCATCTGGCAACCATCAAAATGTTCTCTGTATCTGTGAGTTTCTTTCTGTTTTGTTGTTTGTTTGTTTTGTTTTTTAAATTCCACATATAAGTGAAATTATATGGCATTTGTCTTTCTCTGTCTGACTTACTCCATTCAGTTTTATGCCTTCTAGGTTTATCTAAGTTGTTGCAGATGGCAAGATTTCATTC
The DNA here is from genome assembly GCF_000325575.1 of Pteropus alecto. Lineage (NCBI taxonomy): Eukaryota > Metazoa > Chordata > Mammalia > Chiroptera > Pteropodidae > Pteropus > Pteropus alecto. The sequence goes on from NW_006440624.1 coordinate 2,321,919, forward strand.
TTTTTTATGGCTAGATAATATTCCATTATATATATGTAGTACTCTTCTTTATCAATTCATCCATTGATGGACATTTAGATTGCCTCCATATAGTAAATAATGCTGCAATGAACATATGGATTCACGTGTCCTTTCAAAGTAGTGTTTTTGTTTTTTTCATATAAACACCCAGAAGGGGGATAACTAGGTCCTTCTTTGTCTCTTGTTGTAACCTTCGTTTTAAAGTCTATTTTGTCTGGTATAAATATTGTTACCCTAGCTTTTTTGTTCTTTAGTTTTCATTTTCATGAAATATCTTTTTCTGTCTCTTTACTTTCAGTCAGTGTGTCTTTCAATCTGAAATGAGTCTCTTGTAGACAGCATATATAAAGGTCTTGTTTTCTAATCCATTCAGCCACCCTATGTCTTTCGATTGGAGCATTTAATCCATTTACATTTGAAGTAATTGTTGCCATTTTATTATTCATATTTTTTGTCTTTTTTCTTTTTTATCTTTAAAAAGTTTATTTAACATTACCTGTAATACTGGTTTGGTGGTGATAAACTCCTTTAGCTTTTTCTTGTTTGGGAAACTCTTTATTTGTCCTTCGATTCTAAATGATAACTTTGCTAGGTAGAGTAATCTTTATTGTAGGCCCTTGCTTTTCATCATTTTGAATATTTCATGCCAATCCCTCTGGCCTGCACAGTTTCTGTTGGGAAATCAACTGACAATCTTATGGAAGCTTCCTTGTAGGTAACTAATTCTCTTGCTGTTTTTAGAATTCTCTCTTTGGCATTTTAATTATGATGTATCTTTGTCTGAGCCTCTCTGGGTTCATCTTGTTTGTGACTCTGCACTTCCTGGCCTTGTATGTATATTTTCTTTACACATGAGGAAAATTTTCAGTCATTATTTCTTTAAATAGGTTTTCAATCTCTTGCTCTCTCTTTTCTCCTTCTGGTACCTCTAAGATGCAAGTTGTTGCATCTAAGATGCTTGATGTTGTTCCAGAGGTCCCTTAAACTATCCTCAGTTTTTTGGATTCTTTTTTTCTTTTTGTTGTTCTGATTGGATGTTTTCTTCTACCTTATATTCCAAATTGCTGATGTGATTCTCTGTTTTTTCTAATTTACTGTTGATTCTTTGTAATGTATTCTTCATTTCAGTTATTATATTCGTAATTTCTGACTTGTTCTTTTTTATGTTTTCTAACTCTATTTTTATGTTTCCTGTCTCTTTGTTAAAGTTCTCACTGAGATCACTGAGCATCCTTATAGCCAATGTTTTGAACTCTGCATATGGTAGATTGCCTGTCTCCATTTTGTTTAGTTCTTTTCTGGAGCTTTGCTCTCTTCTTTCATTTGGGACATGTATCTTTGTCTCCCCATTTTGGCTGCCTCCCTGTGTTTGTTTCTATGTATAGGTAGGGCTGCTATGTCTCTCTGTTTTGGTAGAGTGGCCTTATGTAGTAGGTGTTCTGTGGGACCCAGTGTCGTAGCCTCCTTGATCACCTGAGCTGGGTGCTCCAGGTGAGTCCCTTGTGTGGGTTGTATGTGCCATCCTATTGTAGTTGAGCCTAGGTTGCTGTTTGCACATCAGTGGGAAGGTTTGACTCTCAGGTTGATTGGTTGCAAAGACTGACTGTGACCACAGTGGAGGAACTATTGTGTAGGGGATGATACTAAGGAGGAGGATTCATTTTAGTGGGGCTCTGATCCCTGCCTAGTCTCTCCTTTGGGTGTGTCATTTGTGGAGGCGGTTGGGTGATGCTCTGGTGTGATCTGAAGCTAGCCACTGGGTGTGTTGTTTCTGGGGCCTCTTGGGAGGGGCTCTGTTGCAGACCAAAGTCAGTGTTGCCTATGCCTTGCCTAGGGTCACTTGGTATGAGCTACAAAGTGATCTTCAGATGGTTACCACTTGTGCTGAGCTTGGAGATGCCTAGAAGAGACTAAGCTGTGAACCAAGACTGGCTGCTGTTAGTACTGGGCTTGGGGCTGCTTAGCAAATGGTAGGCATGCTGAGGCCAGATGCTGCTTGTGTGGGGTTCATGAACCTTTGAGAGATTTTAAGAAAGTCTGTAGAATAAGCCAACACAGATCATTTGTATGGAAAAGCCACTAGAAGCAGCTTGAGTAGGCCCACAAGTTAGGTGGGGCAGGATCTCTGGGAATCACCAAGGTGAGGTGAATAGTGTTGGCTAGGTTGACGGATACTCAGATATGGTGCCTGCCTGTAACTGCATGCCAGGTTGGAGGAGGGCTCAACAAAGGAACAATGTTTTTGCCAGCATTTCAGTCTGGGAGAAAGCTACCCCACCACTCCTCGTGCTAAAATCAGACAATTCAATTCTTCTGCATATGTCTCTGGTACTTTGGGAGCTGCTGCCCCAATGCTGGAGCTCAGAGTGAGTGAGTCTATCAGTGGGTAAGTTCATGTACAGGCCCCTTTAAGAGAAACACTTGAGACTCCAGCCGCCCTGTTTCGCTCAGCCACAATCTCGGCTGGTTTTCATAGCCAGAAGTTGTGGGAACTTATCTTCCTGGCACTGGTGCTCTGGGCTGTGGAGCCCAGTGTGGGATTGGGACCCTGCTCCTTTGGGGGGATCTCTGCAGCCGAGATATCATTTCTGATTTTAATTGTCCTACTTGGGTGTAGGATACCCATTCTGCATCTTTGCTTCTCCTACCAGTATGGCCTTAGTTATAGGACTTCTGTTCAGGTAGGCAATTCTCAGTTATGGTTGTTCTGTAGTTTAGTTGTAACTTTAATGTGGTTGTGAGAGGAGGCCAGCACAGAATTTACCTACTCTGCCATTTTGACTGCTGCTTTTAGATGTGACTTAACACAAGTTCATATGAAGAGACCTGCTGGTTTAAGTAGTCTATACTAACAACTTGATGGGTCTATTATCAAAACTATTGCAATCTTGGAATGCATTTCTGAAGGAAAATAAGCATCAAATTAAGCAATGTGATAATCCCAATCTATATGGGTCAGGTCATTTTGGGTTATCATGTTTAGTTTTTTATGATATGTTACATAACTTTTGAAAATTATGTAAGTAATATACAAACATGATAAATTTTCAAACAGAAGAGCAGGTCATGGTTCCCATTCTCAAAAGATAACCAATTAAAAATTTTTACTTTTAGTTCTCCTAGTGATTACTATCATCACTTTAATATTACTAAAATATTATCATTACTTAAAGAATATAGTGTACTTACACTAACTTCAACAACCCTTCCCACAAATTATTTCTCAATTTTTTAAAAAAAGTATTTTTAGTTCTTATATTGTTTCTATTTTATTTCTTGGTCCTGCAACTTCAGTCAGCATCTGATGATTCTCTAAAACATAATTAACATGTCTAAATTTCTTTTGATTTCTTTGCCAGGTTTCCTTTTTAAAGCTATACATTACTTCTACACTGTCTGGGTTTATTCATCCTGCTTTGTAAATATAAGGTTTATGTGCTTTGTTAATAGATTGATGCAAAAAACTGGAAACCATTAAATAGTATATTCAATAGTGTGTTTACTTAGAATATTATTTACAGCAATACTGTGAATGAATTGACCAATAAGTTAATGACTTATTCTGTACACCTAAAGGGTGTCAAGATTAAATGAAGTGTCTTTTCTTAGCTACTATCAAATGTAGAAAAACATGCCATATTTATTTAGTTTTGCACATTTGGACTATAATTTCTTAGTGTATCCTTCTTTTTTGAGAGTTTCTAATTGCCTTTCATTTTTCTCGTTGACAAATAAAGCACCTACTTTAATCACACCACTAAAATATTTCAGATTCTTAATCATATAGTTTTTGTAATAGAATATTCTCTCCTCTTAAAGCTACATTTAGAAATATAAAACTGACTTAATCTTTCAGTTTGGATCTAATAGTTTCTAGAACTGATTCATGGCTGTCCACATGGGGTTTCTTTTCAGTGTAATCTTGGGTAAATTTTATTATTTCTAAAATCCTATTTGTCTTTTTTCTTGGATTCTTTTAAGTTTTCTTGGCCTGCATTTATATGTGTGTATGTATGGATGTGTGTATTTTTCCATAATGAGCACATGGGATATAAACTTTCTGGGTCCTTGCATTTGTAAATATTATTTTGTTCATATATTTGCATAGCATTTTATCTGGTATGTCAGTTGGGACTCTTTAGCTGTAAATAATAGGATCAAAATCTGGCTCACCTAAGTAAAAATTAGTTTATTGAAAGGATAGTGGCAGCTTCAGGAATCTTTAGGCAGTTTTTGAAAAACAGGAATCTTTTGAAAAACAGGCTGTGCAGTAGACATCCCTTGGGATGTGCTTTTCAATCCTTTGTTTTCATTCTAGATACTCTTTGGACATGATGATTTGCCAATACCCTTTTAAAATGTGTTGTCTCTCATCTCTTCCAAAATTCTAATGCAATAACCATAAAAATATACAAAAACAAAACAAAACAAAACAAAACTTATCACTAAAAAGAAAAATCTCCATCAACGTAAGAGATATTGATAAACTTCTGGAAAAATAAAAACAAAACCATTGGTATGATATTAACCAATCTTCCAAAGTGCAGAAATAGGAGCTCAGAAAAGTAACATGAATAGATGCACCAGCAATAAAAGACCCGGAAGTCATTCATTGATGAAGATTTTTCTTTTTAGTGATAGTTTTTTTTTGTATATTGTTATTGTTATTGCATTAGAATTTTGGAAGAGATAAGAGACAACACATTTTAAAAGGGTATTGGCAAATCATCATGTCCAAAGAGTATCTAGAATGAAAAAAAGGATTGAAAAGCACATCCCGAGGGATATGGAGAAATAAACTGGCAATGTTTATCCAAAAGTCTTAGGATAGGTGACATGTTAGCAGTCTCCTAACAAAGCCCAGAATTACAGTGAATCAAAGAGTGACTGATTTGGTCTCAACATATGGAACATATTTCCTCTTTCTTCTCTCTGTTATCTGCATTCTATCATACGAGTTCATGTTTTGTATTTCAAAATCTTGCTTGGGCCTCACATCAAGATGTAGAGTTATTGTCATTTTTTATTTCATGCAGGGCAGTCCTTATTATTATAATGCATTCCTTCTACCTTAGCTTTATCAGAAACTCTTTTTTTCCCCCAGTACTTGCTAGCATGACAAATTAGAAATTTACCAGAGAACTATGGAATAAATGAAGTCAGGAAGGACTGACATGGAGAAATATGACTTCCTCCACTATTGTTCAGTTCAGAGAAAATGAACAAGATTAAATATAAGGGTCTAGTGATTGCTTAAGGAAAAATTTCCCATGAAGACCCATGAAGATTGGTTTAAAAAGTCTGAGTTACCAAAGAACCTAGGGTACATTAAACTCTAGAGGCATTTTTAAAATGAACCTACATAGATTCTACTCTCTCTAGATAATTTAGGATAGTACTGCTTGAGGGTAAAAAGGAGGATTAAATTGATAGACTTCTAATCATTTTCCAAAGAATCATAAGGGCTCTTAAGAGTATAAGTCATCTATCCCTCAGAATGTGTGTGTGTGTGTGTGTGTGTGTGTGTGTGTGTGTGTGTGTGCACGCGCATGTGCGTGCACATGCGTGCATGTGGAGTTCTGGAGGTCTCATTTCCGGTTTGCTTAAAATCTCACTTTTATCTATCTATCATCTATCTATCTATCTATCTATCTATCTATCTATCTATCTATCTATCTATCTATCTATCTATCTATCTTGGCTTCCACAAATGATTTTTATTTGAACAATGACTATACAGGTAAAAATTGGGGAAAACTGCTGGAAGTGATGTAGAGGTCTATAGCAGTATGTATGAAGAGGGTAGAGAGATACTCTAATTTATTTTAGTGGCTTCTTCCTCTTGAGTCCCTGTACCTGACTATGTGATGATTTAGCCTGGAATTAGCCTAGAACGGTTTTAAAATTCAGTGAGAAGCTGATGCTGATTGTTCGTTTTTACCCTGCAGCGAAAGAGTTCCATATTTTTGTGAGAAGAAAGCAAATTTTTATTTATTCCAAATCTGGGGTCCTGAAAATAGAGGAGACATTGCAGTTAATTAAATCATCAAGCCTTTGAGAAATTCTATGACCTTGAGAAACAAGGTCATTAAAGCCAACTCAGGCATACAACAGAGAGGTTGTAAATATTTTCTCTTTGGGGATCATAGCTGTTTAGGTGTTTTTGTTTGTTTGTTTTCCCTCCTTCTCTCACAGATGTGCTTATTTGCTTTTTTTCGTAGGAGTCCAAACTGATCGAAAAGTGCCAGTCTCTTTTGGGAAGCAAATGATCCCAGCAAATGTCAATGTAGGATCTTTGCTGAGATCTGCATTTTATTTTTCATGAATAAGAAAACACATGTCAAATATTCAAAATAAAATAATAACCAACAAAATAATTTTTCAGCTAATTATAATGTTATTCAAGAACACTAAAGAGTCTACACTAGATCTCCCCTTTCCTATTCAACAGAGAAATCTGCTTATTGTAACCCTCATACAATCCACTTTCATTCTTTTTTCCCTCCCTAAGCTTCCTGGTTCTTAGAAGCAGCAACAGAACTATGAAATCAAGGGGCCTTTGAAAAGCCTCAGGTAGTTGTAAAAGGCTGCCACATTTACTGGGAACTGGTTATTAGGTTTCCAGAGAGAAAAGACCCCAAGTATAAATGGAGTTCTTGTCTATGCTGCTACTAAAAATGATTATTGATAAATTGAATGAAATGTACTTTATAATAAAGTTACCTGCAAAACTGTTTGCCTTTCATCTTTATCCTATACATGTGATGCAGACATTGGAACCAAGGGGTCCTAATATATTTCTATCAATTTGAGCTTTCAGCGATGATTTGTAATAGCAGTCTTTTTCCTGGAAATCTTGGTGTAAATGATGTAAAGAACTTATTATTTGGACTTATTTGTACTTTTCCAGATTTTGCGGGGGAGTAATAAAAAGCAAGTAGTAATATTTTAGTGTTTACTAAATAAGTTAATTATTTTGATTAGATAAAATAATTTAATTCTCTTTACTTGATTTTAAATAGTATTCCTCACTCCAGTGGTTTCAACATGTTTCTATACATTAGCAAGTTAAATCCAATAAATATATGTTAAGTACATATTGCATTTAATACACTGCTAGGTGCTTCAGGGAATAGCATGAATATGATAAGACCAGATCACTAGTAAGTTCACGTAAAATATAAACACATAAGGAATTATAATAATGGGTAAATTTCAAATTTCCATTGTCACAAGAGCAGAGTTAAGTGATAATGTGGTACACAGGAGTTTGAGATCACACACTGTCTCATAGATCAGAAGAGGTCATGAAAGAAGTGACTCCGGTCAAGGACTAGACAATGAGCATGGCTTCAACAGAGAGATGTGGTAGAGTGTGAGGTGTTTAGAGGAATGGTGAATGAGTTAGTTTGGCTAGTTTTAAGATAAGAATTAAGGTAAGCTGTGAGCATAAGACTTAGTGGAAGATAGGGTTGCAATGATGGGTGAGGACATATTGTAGTTTAATTATGACAGCTAATATTCACCACATGCTTTTGTGTAAAATGCTAGCCACGTATTATTATTGTATGGTATTATTACATGTATTATCCCTATAACACCTACAACCATTTCATGACGTAGATACTATTATTCCCATTTTACAAATGAGGTCACATAAGAATGCCAAATTGAGGGAGAGTAGTTTAGGGTGAGGCCACAATGGTTAAAAGTGTGGATTTTGGAGCCGTAGCTTCAAATCCTCCCCAGCTCCTGTACTGAAAACTTTAACAAATCTCTTTACCTCTCTCTTCATGGCTTACTTTCATCATCTACAAAATTAGGGTGAGTGATTTCCTCCTGGGCCTGTGATAGACATTAAATGAATTGATATATGTAAAGCACTTAAAATAGTGCTTGATGAATGGTAAGTGCTATCAGTTTAAACAATATGATATTGCTGCTTTTCAGGTCAAATATTGACCATTTCAAATGGCTCGATCTAATAGGTGTTAGCTATTAGTATTAATTTAAAAGCCAAATGGATGCCATTGTAGGGTTTTGCCCTCTTTAGTTGCATCTTGTTCTTTTATTTCCTTTCATATGTAGATATACTAACATAATAATTACACCTGCCAACATCAACTGCCTTGTAAATGGATGTCTTTCCCCTTCAGTTCCTGAAACCAATCTGAACAGCCCTAAACAAAATTCCACAGTAACACTGTTTAACTGAATATTTCATATAACCAAGAGATAATAAAATATTCCATCATATTAGGGAAAACCATATAGAATCTTTTCTATATGGTTTTCTATACATACTTCTTCAGCTGCTAGGTCAAATCTGTGAAAAAGGAGGCATATATACAAGGGATTTTACAAAAAAATATTTCAGATAATTCACTTACTCATTCTTTTATTCACTCATTAATTCATCCAGTCCTTTATTCAATTGATTTTTATTGAGCACATTCTATACACAAGACACAACATTAAATACAGCAAAGGATACAAAGATGAATGTGACAGGTGTTCTACGATTAATAGGTATAACAGTAGCTGGAATTGAATTTGAACTACTATATAACTGGTGGTGACATATCCAAACCATCTAAAGCAAGGATAACTAGTTTTGTGACAAAAGGTTATATTCTTCTATTAAGCAAAGATGAGTCTAAAGTGAACTTATTTTTGTCTCAAAAATTGTATTAGTTATATACTGTGAAGTAAATTATTCTAAAATTTAGCAGCATACTACAACAAACATTTCTTGTCTTACACAGTTTCCGAGGATCAAAATCCAGGAGTTATTTAGCTGAATTTTCTGGCTCGGGGTCTCTCATGAAGTTGTAGTCAAGCTATTAGACAGGGCTGTAGTTGCCTGAAGATTTGACTAGAGCTAGCACATGGCCTGCTCAACCAGCTGAGGATGGAAGGTTTCAATTCCTTTCTGGCTTTTGGCAAAAGGTCTCCATTCTTGTCATGTATTCCTTTCCCCAGGGACATAGCAGGTGGCCTTTTCCAGAGCCAGTGATCCATGAGAGCGAGCAAGGACGCCACAGCAACTTTCATGATCTAATCTCCAAAGTTGCAAGCTGTCACTTCTGCTTTCCTCTATTTATTAGAGTGGAATCACTAAGTCTAATCCATTTACAAGATGTGCAAAATTGGCTAAACCTCTTGAAAGGAGCATCAAAGGCTTTATGGATATATATTAAAACTACTACATGAGTGATGTTAATGTCTCATTTAAATAATTTAAACTTTTTTTGCATCTGGTAGAACTGTGTTTGCATGTGTTTGCTACTTTCTGTTGGTAACATTTTAATCATAACTTTCCTATTTCCTGATTTAAGAGGTAAAACATGTTCATTAGAGAATATTTAAAAAGCACAGAAAAGTTTTTAAAAAATAAATCAGCCATAATTCTGCAAACTAGACATAACCACATATACATGTTGTTTTCAGTTTGCGAGTTGTATGCACAAATATTAGTGTTTGCACATGTATAAAAACACATTTTATGAATTGTAAATATTTGGGAATATTTATATATTCTTATTTAGATATATATGGAGAATTTACTCCTATAATTAAAATTTATTTGGAAACAATTCTAATAGCTGCATAACATTATATGGATAAATCTTTCCTTCTTTAATCTTTCTATTTTTGAACATTTAGGCTATTTACTTCCTTTTATCACAAAAAATAGGAATATAGTATCTTTCATACTGTCTTTGTATGTCTGATTATTTAAATATAAGATCCTAGAAGTAGAATTATAGGATGAGCTTATGGTTCAATTGTTTTCAAGGAAAGTTATATACCAGAAGTTTGAGAGCTCATCTCATTATAATTTGTCAAATAGTATTATCTTTTCTTAATTTTTACTAAATAGACCAAAAGTGTATTTCACTGTTCTTTACTTTGTGTTTTGATGACATGCTGGTTATTTTATTGCCTCTGTACTCCAAATTCATTCTTGGCTGTCAGCTCTGTAAAATGGATATGGACCCTTTAAATATGTTTTCTTTGCAGCTCGCGTGTCCCGCTTTGTCAGTAGAGGGCACTGAAGAAGCATTATAGGAGGAAGTTGGTCTTTCCTGATTCCTAGGGCCGCCCTCCTGGGAAACTGACTATTTTTCTCAACTGCTCTGCCCAGCATGGTTTCTGCAGTGCTAGCTGCCTATAGGGTGCAGCTTTCTCTAGCATTTACTCCCCCCGACCCCTTTTTCTCCTTCTGATTTGGTTTGTGGTGGCATAGCCTGGAGCCCCACTGCAGGCCTGTGCCCTAGCTTAAATCACTACTCTCTGCACCTTCTCTTCAAATAGGTTTATGCTCCCAGAGAAGGCCCTGTGAGGCTGGCCATCTAGTGAGTCACTTGTTCAACCTTTGTCCCATGAAGCTCTGAAAATGCCACAGCCCATGTCACACACAGAGTTGTACCAGGTTCCTTTAAAGGAGGACCCTCTAGCTCCTAGTCCTAGCAGCAACTGCAGCAGTAACCCTGACTCCATCTTTGTGCTTGCCCTTCCACATTAGCTTACCTATCCCCCAAACTGTTTCCTGGGGACCTCTAGACACAGACCCAATATGATCTGAGCCTTGCACTTGCAGCAAAGTCCCAAGTCTCTCTACACACCTAGCCACCTGCCTAAGTTGGTCTGTACCCCGGAGGGTTGTTTCTGCTTGCCTTGTGGCTGTGGCCCGGCTCTGGTCTGGGTAACCAGTAAACTTCTCTATCTAGTGGGCTGCAAACATACCTTCTCCAGTGAATTTTGAATGCTTCCTTCCTAGCTTTTCCTTTTTGGAGCACTCTTCCTCAGACTTAGGCTACCCTTTAGAGTTCTCTTTCCATGTTTTAGTTCCTCTCCTATCATGGCTTAATAATTCCTTATACTAAATGTCCCCTTTTTAAATTTCTGTGTAGTTTCTCTCTCTTGATTGGACACAGATTAAAGTTGATCATTGTTAAGATACACATTTTTCACATACTTAGTAGCCATTTGCATTTCCTTTTCTGTGATTTTACTTTGTATGTAATCTGCCTTTTTTTTTTTTTTTTACCTATCCAAGCCTTGGTATCTTTCTGATGAATTTTGTAGACTTTCCATATATTAAAGATGACTCTTTTGTCATGTTTATGGCAAGTACTTGATGCTACTTTAAACTTTTTATAAGTTTATTGAATTTTAACTATTACATTTGCCTTATTTTAGCAAGATGAGACTATTTTCTTATTAATTGACAGACAAAAGGATAAAGATGCAAACTTCTGTTTTACACAATAAGAGATTTCCTAGGACTGAAAATGATTTTTCCTTTCATCCAATTTAGATTTGGTAACGATGAGAAGTAACACTTTTGTTTTAAAAATGTTTCATATTTTGAGAATTATTTTTCCAACTGAGTTTAGTACATATAACCTTATCCCATAGTACATGTTAAATGTAATCCAACAATTGAATACAATGGTTATGAGAAATGCAAATAGAAGTAGTTTAGAGAATGGAAGAAAGCTGTATACAACTCCATTTTAATATAGAGTTCATAAATAAAATCATAGACGATGCTTGAAGCATTCTCAGTATTTTTTTTTTTTCCCACATTGGTACAAGCAGACTTGTAAGTACTTCGAGCATTATCTTGTAGAATGAGATGTCTTGCAGAAAAAGGGCAGCACTCTGCATTCCTTGCCTAGCTTCAGCTACTATAGCTCTGCATTATCTTGGGTAGTCACTCAGTAACAATGGTTATTGAGAGTTAAATCTTGGCCTAGCTAATTAAATATATTAAGTCTCCGTGTGATATTTGTCTGGAAAAATAAAGAACACTAGTTCAAATGACCTAAAAGAAAAAAAGCTTAAGAATTAAAGTCGTCAGCGAACAGAGCAAAAAGAAGGGCGTGGTTGAGGAAATTACAGTTTGGATTTCTTAACAGAGTTTGTAATCCTTTCCTTCCCAAAGGACAGATAGCTCTGATGTTACAGATAGCCAAAAGTCACCTACCCATATAAAGACAGCTCTAGATGTTATGAAAATGTTAGAGTTTTAAGGAGCTGTAAAACACTGTCACCATCAGATTCCTTGGAGGGTGTAAGAATGTGCTTCTGTTTTATTTCAAGAGCTTGCAGCTTTTACTTCTGAATCATTTCTGAGAATTGATTGATGATATTCCAGTTCTCCTGACAGTTCAAACTAAAAGAAATTTAAACTTCATGATATCTAGAGATGTCATTTAAATTCAAGTTTTCTGAGTGTTTCACTATAAAAACTATTCGGAATACATAGTATCCAAACTTATTTCAGTTACTGAAACTAAATTCAAGTTAATTTCAGTCCAATTGTGAATTCTAGTTAACCTCATCACCTCGAAGAGAGATAAACATTTTCAACATTCAATATTTTACAGATTCAAGTTCATATATATTTGTATGAATGCAAATATAGAATGTATGTACTCATCAAATAGTAACATCTAATTTTGTTGAAGTGGTTTAGCAATAGCGGCCTGTACTGCTAAACTGTCGTCTCTGTTTTTACTATCTGTTTACTCTGAAGATATTTCAGTATAATAGCCTTTTCTGTATTGAATCTGAAAATGAAAAGGAGAGAAATAGTATTAAAAATTGAACATATATTGTGCATTGAACCTATTAAAGAAGCAAGCATCTAAGCATGCATGCTCTTGACTTACTTTGTTATTGTTCTTTGAATTTCTCTTTTCTCTTCTTCATTTAATCTTTGAAGTATGGATTCCAAGAGAGAAAAATGAAAATTAATGTACTGGGCTACCTGAAAAAAAACACACACACACACACATACACAAAAAGGAAGCAGAACATTTATGTGAGAAGTTCTGAGTCAGGAGGAAGCAAAGACAGATTCAGGTGATAGTATTCATACATCACTGCTAATTTCTTCTGTATCTTTATCCATGAGGAAAATGCGAGCATTCTTTTTGGACGGTCCCTGTATGAGCCTATGCAGTAGTGGAATGTCTGTCTTCTTTAGCCGTCTCTGCTCTGCAAATGAAAACAAGAATGAACTTTGCCAGGAGTCTGTACTAGAGAAAAAGAAAAAAGATAATTTATCCATGCATATATTTTTAGCATGCTTTAAAAAAAAAAATCTTAAAAAGAATATACCATAGGAGGCACACATTCAAAAAAGTTAAATTGCAATGAAAATCTTTAAATGATCTAAAAATGGATTTCTTTCTCTTGTTATCTCTCAAGGTTTGACTTTGTATCTCAGAAAATTCAACCTTGCTTTTGGCTAGGATGTTCAGACAAATCTCCAGTTTCATTTATGCCTTTTATCAAGCAACACACCACAAAATTTCTTTATAATTTTTCATTCATTCATTTAACAAATATTTATTGATTCCTTCCTAGTTCAGTAAATGTAATTCCAAATCTTTCTAGTAGTGTAGGTCTGAAACTTCGTAATTATCTTCAATTCTTCCTTTCTTTCTCACATCACATCAAATCTGTGGCACTTCCTTAAAAATATATACAGAATTTTTTGATATTGGGGTATTTTTATTACATCATTCATCTGGGGGCTTAATCTATTCAGCCATGATAATGAGATAAGAAAGAAAATAACTTCCAATTTGGTATATTACTAGAACATCCAATTTCCAGCAGTTTTAATATAAATACTCCTAATCACAAAAGCACTTCCAACTTTCTGTCAAAGTAGTTTCACATCTGTGATTTTGTTTTTTACTGGAATGAAGCTAGTGCTCTTATATTCACCTTTTTTTC
>NW_006440624.1:2335768-2359071 GCF_000325575.1 Pteropus alecto
TAAATATTTTGAGTTCTTACTATGTGTCAGATATTGTTGTATAGTTGCTGAGTAAACTACAGAACAGAAAAGAATAAAATCACTTCCTTTCATTCTACTGGAAGAGACAAATGATAAGGAAGATAAATCAATAAAGTATGCCATATGTTAGTGATAAGTATTCAGAAGAAAAATGAAACAAGAAAGGGGAACAGAAAGTATGTGTATGTGTGAATGTGTGTGTATAATAATTGCAGTTTGCAATTATTAATGGGGTGGCTGAGGAAGGCCTCGCTAACAAGTAACATTTGAGTAAAGACTTGAAGGCGATGAGGGATGGAACCACAAAGCTATCTGGGGGAAGTGTGTTCTAAACAGAGTAAGTAAACAAGTAAAGCGTAGGTGAGGCCAGGGCATGCCTAATGCTATCGAAAGCAGCAAGGATCCAGAGTAGCTGGCATGAAGAAGATAAGGGGAGGGTTAGCAAAAGATGAAATAAAGAAAGAATGGGTATAAAGACTCTGGCTTTACTGTGAGAAGAGAGACCAATGGAGGATTTGAGAAGAGGTGTGACAGGGTCTGACTTATGTTGTTAAAGAACAATCTGTTCATTATGTTGAAATAGACTAAAGAGGGAAGAGTAGACTAGTCTTTTCTACATTATCATCTATCTATGAAATAAATTCCCTTGGGCTCTTAAAAATTCTGAGATTCAGAACTGTTCTCATTTCCTGGGCTGGACTTACCCCAGGAAAAAAGTCACGAGAGGATCTAGAACACAAAAGCCACCCACTCCACAATTGAAGTGACATTATCCATTCCTGTATCCACAAAGTTGGAGTTCATTGCTTTAATTCCGCTACCATTACTGAAGAAATGGGAACCTCAATAATTTAGCTCCTCTTATTAACCCACTAGATCTTCTTTTGATCTCTACATCTTATGTTAACTTAGTTTTGCATCTTTAGTTTGTTCTACTCTTGGTATTATAGAGCAAGGTTTCTTGCTTCACAATTTTGCTTCATAATACCTGGGATAATTATTAGAAATACATATTCTTAGACTGTCTCCAGATCTGAAAGGGCTTGGGAATCTGTATTTTAGATGAAATCTCCACATAATTCTGAAGTACACTATAATTTGAGAAACACTGTGATAGGTCATAGGCTTAATAGATATAAAGTGTTAAAATAGACCTATCTTTACTTTCCAGATTATTACCCAGACAGGTGCTATATGCTGCATTCTTTTCTCTGTTTCTGGTCCCCAAAAGATCCTAGTTGTGATTATCTTCAGTTCTTGATTTTATATGTGAGAAATTTTGATACAAAATATGAATTAAAACATGATTCTCACAGGTAAACTTTTAAAGAACTACATTTTTATGGTGAAAATAGACATTTTATCTGATTATAAAAAATAACACATGCTTTGGGGAGAAAAAATGAGGTGATCTAAGTCAAAGGGTACACATTTTCAGTTATTAGAAAAATAAATTCTGAGGATCTAATGTATACAATAGTGACTATAGTTAATAATATAGTATTGTACACTTAAAAGTTGGTGAGAGTAAATCTTAAGCATTCTTACTTACCGCATGAAAAAAAGTTAACTACATGAAGTGATGAATGTGTTAATTATCTTTATCTTGGTAATCATTCTACAATGTATGTATACAAAATCATCATGTTGTATGCTTTAAATATATACAATTATATTTGTCAATTATTCCCAATTATTCCTCAATAAAGTTACACACATACACACACATATACACACACACTATTGAAATTGAAACTATGAAGAAAAGTGTAAGGCAGAAAGGAAAAATCACTAGAATCCCAGAACTCTGAGGTAATCAGCATTATGCATTGAGTGGCCATCCCTTCATATATCTCTTTATGCGCACAAACACACAATACATAAAGATGGTAATACATAACTCGCTATTTTTATTGTAGACATATTTTTTTAATATCATAATTTAGTGGGTTTTTTGCTTCTGCATTCTTTCACCTTCCCATCCTCTTTTCTGCGTATCCCCAACGCTCTAACCAGGTTATTTATGTTAAGGGCTTGATATTTATCATTCCATACCTTTCTCCCTGATCATGTAATCATACATACCACATATTTAAATAGGGATATATAATTCTTTTACAAAGATAGGATCATAGATATATATTTTTAGGCATCTTGCAGTTTTTCATTAAATATATGTTATAAAATTTCCTCCATTCAGCTGGTATAAATCTAGCTCGTTCTATTTAATGCCTGAGTAATAATCACTTATTCAACCATTCCTCTATGATTGGTAACTTTGTCTTTAGCTTTTTGTCATTATAAACAGCCTTGCACATAAATCTGTAGGTATTAGTCTTCTTATTTTTGTGAAATAAAAATTCTCGCCAGTGGGATTGCTGGATAAAGCCTGTGTGTATGCTGTAAATTTTAATAAATACTGCTAGATGAGTTCTGAAAAAGCAAAGACAGTCATATTTTCACCAGAATTGCATGAAATTACCCTTCACCTTTAATTATACCAGTCATAGGTAGAATCATTTAAAAATTTTTGCCAGTCCGTTAAGTGTGAGATAATATTGCATTTTGGACTAAATTTGCATTTCCTTGACTACTGGATTCTCGTGAATATTTGTATTTACTTGAGTTTAAGACTTTTCCTAAAAATATTTACTGGTCATTTTAATGTTTTATCCTTTGAATTGCTTTACCATACTTCTTTTTAGTTTTATTGAATTGGTTGTCATTTTGTTATTATTTTGTAAGAGCTCTTTGATATGTTAGGCACTAATATTTTTTTCTGATATTCTTCATAATCTATTGTTTATATTTGTTAACATTTTACATAGTCCAATGTTTCTACCTTTTATTTTATACCTTTTAATTTTTTCCTAAACTAGAATATGAATATATATATATATATCCTTGGACTTTTCAAAAAAATATATATATACTTCTTAAATTTAAGCCTTTAAATTATAAGGACTTTATTTCTGTATATGTTTGGAGATGCAGTTTTCATTTTCTTATAGTTATTATGACATCAAAATGTATCATTTTATTCTATTCATTTCTGGTTTAACAATTTGACACTTAAATTGTAACCTGGAATACTTCTGCAATTTAACATGTAAATTTTTTCAATTTTGAGTTTTCAAAAATTTTAGTATCACCTTAGGTTTTCTCTAATCTCTTTCACTCCCTGCTCCTAGCTACCCCCACATATAACACCTTCTCAATGCTCTACTTCTAACCTTTTACTCCCTACCACCAACATCTGAGTATGTTTCTCTACTGAGGAAGAGTTAACACTCCTATAATGTGTCAGATTCTCTGCTAAGAAAGATAATATTAACAAGATCAGAGAAAAATGCAATGCAATCGTGACTCTAGTAAGAGCTAGAGTACAGAGGTCAACATGACTTAAATGCTTAACAATTCCTGGGAATTTTCATAGATTCTCAAGGGCTCTGATCACCATTCAGATAACTGAATGTTGGTCAACAAGCAAACTCTTTTGTATTATAGACTCTTCTAGGATACTATGGTTTCTTTAGTTCTTCTAAAACACCTTCACCTCTTTTCCTCTTTCCTTCTCTCTCTTTCTTCTACAGAATGAGGTAAACTGCTCTTCTGTCTTCCCTATGGGCAGAAAACTAACACACTGGAGTTCTGTAAAAAGAGTGATCAAGCTTACTTACCTCCTGTTGCAAAAATAATGTAAAGTGCAAAGTCCTGGGCACTGTTTTCAATCTGTAGGTGGAAAAAAATGAACAGACATGAATTCTTTGTTGTCATATGATGTTTTCTAAGCTAACTAGACTCAAATTATGTATTCATTTCCTCACTTTCATTTTTTACTATCAGACATAAAACCTTCTCTGCTCTCGGGGAATAATGTACTTTCTCATAGCACAATTAGTAAAAGGTGTCATATTTAGTAAATAATTCTTCAGAACTAAACATTTAATTTAGATTTACATATTCATAGGTCTTTTTTGGAAGAGAGCATTTATGTGTCTACAATTAAATTATATATAAGATATGTATAGCTCAGTTCGGCAATAAAAATTACCTTAAATTTTTGGAGAAGTTGCTTTATTACTTCTTCGGTTTTCATGTTACTGTTTATTCTGACTTTAGTTTCTGATCCAAAGGCTGGGGTAAAAATTGATGTCTACAGAGAAAAAAAAAAAAAAGATCGTCATACTAGTCCTTAAAATTACTTCAAATTAACAACAGTCAATATCTTGAAACTGGCCTTCTTTAGGCCAAAGAATCCAAGGTCACCAATTTAAAAAACTTGTTTTCTTGTTTTTGCTTTCTTTGTTGTTCTTGAATATTGTGTCTCCTTTTAAGCAGCCTCATATTGTTTCTAGAGTAAATTAGGTAAAACATTACTTGAGAATGTTCAAAACATTTTTACTAGTATAGTTTAGTATAGTTTAAGATTTCAAAATAAGTTAACTATTGTAACTAACCACAAATAAAACGTAATGTGAATAGGTTTTTTTTTAAATTCACATGCCATATCTTCCTCTTGCTTGGAAATAATTGTTCTAAATTTTTTTTAGTTTGAACTATATGAAATCACTCTTTTTTTGGTTGGTCAGAAATGGTCCAGTGTTATGGTTCAGCCTGTATCTCACCTGAGGGTTTGGGTAAAAGTGCTATCAGTTGAAGCTCTAGTACAATATTTCCCACAAGTTGCTCTAATCAAGAGTCTACCTTCCAGGTGATACTTGGTAAAATGTTTCCATAGTCAGAGATATCTGAGACATCTCTCATGGGGGTTAGTAATATATATAAAAAAACTCACATCCAACATATAACTATGGATTGTTCACTCTTAATTTGATCATTATTCGCATTTTAAAATAAATACTATACCTTTTAAATATACTTGTTAATAACCAATGAAATATACTTTAGAAAAAGCTGGCCAATAATATTTGTTCAGCTAGGATTTCCCTAACTTGTACATGTTTCCTGGTTACATGTCTACCCAGATTAAGATGATTGAGTGCTTAGCAAGAGCTGATCAATCTATTTAGACAAATCAACATGTAAGTAAATTAGTGGTTATTAGGCAGAATATGTAATTCCTAAACATAACGATATTATTACAAAGAATGACATAGAATTCTCAAGTAATTATTAATTTAACATAGTCCTAATTATGTGCCAACATCTATTCTAAGTCCCGTATAAATAAATACTAATTTAATCCTTAAAACAACCATAAATAGACAAAATTAATTTTGTCCTATAATACAAATAATATATGTTCAAATTAAAAAAAAAATAGTGAGTAAAGATTCACAAGGTGGGTAATTGATGGCGTATGTGTAACTTATGACTCTCAGAAGAAATATGACTTTATGTGTGCCAGAGTGTGAAAAAGAAAAAATTCTCACTCATTAGGTAGCAGATTGTAAGAAGAATGGCATAAATGTTTATTTTAAAATAAAAAAGGACATTAAATAAAATTTATTTCCATATATCTCATTTATATGTGTGAACTTCAAGTGTTCAAAGACTGTAAAAATGGGGTGGGTTCAGAAGAAATGGAGATGAGTGGGTTTTGGGGTAGCTTAATGGAATGTTAGATAGATAAGCTCTATGTTGGGAGATCAATAAATAAACATTTAAGTATATATATATGCACATATTTGCGTAAGTAAAAATCTGCTTATGAAAATGTTTTCAGAAAATTAAGTTTAAGAATTAAGTTTTGTTAAGTATGAAAAAATTCAATGTTTGTGGACATGATAAGGCATAGATGAGTTGCTATGACACTTATGAGCAGTGCTTATGAGTTCTATGGAGTCCTGGAGAACCATATGTGCATTTTGCACTAAGGCGAGGATATATTAGACATGTGGTTTGACATTTTCATGGTGTTTGTCAATAGCACTACATTAGGATTCAGAAGACCTAGAATCTACTGTCTATTAACTCCAACTTTGTCAACTCAACATTGAGACCTAAAGAGGCCTCAGTGATTTCATTTATAAGAGAGTAAGACTAGGTGATCTCCAAGAGATCTTCTAATGTGCCAACATATGATGAATTTGGAATCATGTTTTTCAGAGTTTTATTTAAAACGGCATTCTTTACATCAGTTTTGTTGGTCAAAACACATAATAGAACCTTGTTATAAAGTTATTTTTTATTACATGGATAGAACTGTACCACAGGTCAAGTCATATCTATAATTTATCTACAAATATCACAATGTAAGCCTCTAATATAGGTGTTATCCATGGTCTAACAATATTGGCACTATCAAGAGGTTTTGTGATATAAAACCATATTTAAAAACTATGTTTAAGTTTCTAGATGCTGATAATTGCATACCTGTTGACAGAGGGCTTTCGGCTTTTGAGTTTCCTTTGATTTTCTGTTTTGCTAGTTATCAAATTTCAGTGAATGACATTTGTATAAAATATATGTAGTCCCAGCTTGATCTCTTTCAATCAGCAACAATAAAATTAATGTAAATTGAGTTCTTCCTTTGTGCCAGGCACTGTGCTGAATTCATCTTATTTCATTTAATCCTATTAACAACTTTGTAAAGTAAGAAGAATGAAAGAACTAAGGCTAAGAGATTGAATAAATTTTTAACTTTGCTCAGCAAGAATTTGAAATCAGTTCATCAAGCTGTAGCACTCAAATACTGAACCATTTAGCCATGATGCTACACTGCCAACTTAGTGCCAATTTCATTCTTAGCACAGGGTATTAGTCTGGAAGCCACTCATTTAAAACAATGTGGCTTTCACAGCCTTATTTAACACAAATCACCTCACAAGGTAACCACACACAACATAATTCTGAGGAGAAGAAGAAACCAGGACAATTGGTAGTTGGACAACCACGGGGGAACTGTCAATGTTATTTTATGTCCAGGAGGATAATTCTTGAACCAGAAAAATGTCTAATTTGAACAAAGAATTTAGAAGGGAGGTTTGTCCCTACCAATCTCCAACAGCACAGTAGTGATACCCTCATGGTGTGGAAGATGGAATAAGGTAAAAGTCCCTACAGGAAAAAGCTTAAGAGAAATGAGTTAATATTTTTATTAAAGGGCTCAGAATGGTGCCTGGTACAAAGTGCTTTTAAAGTATTTATTCAATGAATAGGTAAATGGTTGCTAAAGTACATGACATAAAAAATATTTGTTTTAGAAAAATAATATATTTTCTACCTTCAGTAAAGCAAAATACTATGTAAAGGCATGTGTAAATTTAAGTGAAGAATCAGGATACAAATTATGTCTAGACTACAACTATAATTGAATAAAAAATGACACATATATGTATGTATATATAATATAATATGTAATATATATTATGTGTGTGTGTGTGTATGTGTGTGTGTGTGTGTGTGTGTGTGTGTGTGTGTATAATACATTATAATACATTATGTCCAAGACCTGTCAGGGAACAAGGCAAAATTAGAAATTTAATTTATTGGAATAAATAGGACTATGGCTGATTTTTTCAAATTTCATTGTTAATGTTCAAATGTAGAACCATTCTCTATTGTAGCAGTTACATTATTCTAATGCCATTTGTCAATATATTGGTTTCTTTGCTCATGTCCTGAGCTCATTGCTGGCAGAGGCATCAACTGACTCATTTTTATATTTCCAGTGCTTGGCATAGGACCTGCCATTTAGAGTTGATTCATTATGATGGCTAAGAATTTGGGTTCTGGAGTCAGACAAAGCTGAGCTCAAGTCCAAAGCTACTATTTAAAAGCAGTGTGACCTCAGACAAATTGCTTAACCTCTGTGAACCTCAATTAACTCATATGTAAAGTAGGAAAAATAATGGTACCTACTTTATAGCATCATTTTAGTAATTAATGAGATAATTCATCAAAAATCAATTTAAAACAGTTTAATAACTAATATGTAGAGAATATCCAATAAACATTAGATATATTGCTACTATTGTTATTCTTACTATTTTTAATTATAAGTTGAATTGAGTGCTACTGTTAGCATAATAGACAACACTATTTTAAATAGCACCAGTGGAATTGTAACTCACTTCATGGTCATAAAAGTGTCCATTAATAGAAGCCCTATGGTTCCGTCTGTCTTTTCTGTCCATCATTGGAGGTTTCATCCTTTTTCTTACCAGCGTTGCTTCACTCATGGTTCTATAGAGCAATGGGGATTCTAGCTCTTCATCTGCATGGGGCTTCAGGGTGCTGCTATGATAAGATAAATAATCTGGGAAGAATAAAGATGATAAGCCCATATCATTTAGCTGCCCACCTCTGCATTCTGGGAGAATCTGTATATGTAATAAGTAAATATATAGCTAAGCAATTGACTCTAATGCCTTTAAACAGTAAGGAAATAGCAATGTTCTTATTTAAGAACAGGATTGTCTGGTGGCATTTGTGTTCCATTTTACCTTGGTATTTTAAATATTTTTCTATTACAATTAGAGTATCATTAAATAGTCATGAGATATTTCACCTTTCTCTAGCACTGGTGTTTAAATACAAATAGATTTTAATGGTACCTTTGGTGTCAAGATATTGGAACTCTCCTGGGTTCAGATGAATATTTTCAAGAGGCTAATTGGAAGAATCCTTATATAAAAGATGTCAAGAGGCCATAAGACAAAGATAAGAAAATCCTGGAATGAACATTATGTTTGTTATACAATCTAGGTACTTATAGTGACAGCAGAATTAGCTGAATTGAGAATGGTTTAAAAAATAAATAAATAAAAATTGGAAGTTGTTAGTAGTCATGAAGGTAATGCCAACAGGAACCCTTGTTCGGTCCGAAGCCAGCTTAGTAATATCACCACCCAGGAATATGAACCTGGTCCCGGCCTCAGTCATCAGCTCCTTGGATCTCTATATATTGTATGAAAAAAAAAATCCATGGAAAAGATAAGATATCATGCCTGACACTTAATAGAGTGAGTCTCAGTAAATGACAGCTATTAATATCATTACTATCACATCATTATTATTATTATGACTGCTGATGTCACATGTCATAAGAGCTGGCATTTCCATTGGTTTGCCAAGTTTGATATGAACTCATTTGATGTTAAAGTAGATTTCTCTCTTTTTCAAATAAATGCTTGAAACAACTCTATCAAATATGAACAGTGACTCCAATGTATCTGCTTCTTTCTCAGAAGCAATGTTTTATATATATATCTACTAACTGAAATGTTTGACTTCTAAAAAGATGTGGAATTCACTCTAAGAGGCATGGCCTAACATAAAAAGCTACTAAGTATAATAAATGATACCTATTCTTGGGGAAAACACTGAACAATTTTATGAACATGAACTTTATTCAAACCATTAGTTCTCTCTAATCTAATAAATTTAAAGGACTTGATGTAATTTTTATAAATCATCATATCTTTATATAGCAAAGTAAGTTTCTTAAACATTATACCAGAATTATAGCAACTTAAGTTAACGTGCTTTTAAGACCCTTTTTTAAAA
Organism: Pteropus alecto; assembly: GCF_000325575.1. NCBI lineage: Eukaryota > Metazoa > Chordata > Mammalia > Chiroptera > Pteropodidae > Pteropus > Pteropus alecto. The sequence goes on from NW_006440624.1 coordinate 2,345,264, forward strand.
AGTGTAAAATAAGAGTTTATTATGTAGCAGTGTATAAAATGTTAACTTTCAGATAAACATTCATGATTCATGCTTTAAAGTCTCCTCCTTAATAACAGTTTGACACTGACCTTCCTGGGACTTTATCGCTTTAGATGTTGGAAACTGGGTCCTGTCCAGTTCACTAATATGATGAAGATCATCAAATTCTCCCCAGCGTGTCATTCTGCTGAAAAATAATAAATCTCGTAAGTGACATCAACTTCATTCATAATGAGCTCTATGATGGCGTTCAGATGTATGGTATTTTTATTAATACTGTGGGCCTCTGTAGGTAGGTATATCACTCTAATTTATAAGAATTTTATAATGTTATTAAAATAATACTTATACCAGAGTGGTCAACATGTGTTTTAAATACTTCTTTTACTTATTCTTTATATTCTTTATATTAACCTCTTATCAGATATATCATAAGCAAATATCTTCTCCCATTCAATTGATTGTCTTTTTGTTTTGTTGATGGTTTTCTTTGCTGTGCAAAAACTTTTTAGTTCGATGTAGTCTCATTTGTTTATTTTTCCTTTTGTTTCTGTTGCCTGAGAAGATATGTCTGAAAAGAAATTACTAGTAGTAATATCAGAGAGTTCACTGCCTATGTTTTCTTCTAGAATTTTTATGGTTTTGGGTCTTACATTTAAGTCTTTAATCCATTTTTAGTCTATTCTTATATACATTATAAGAAAGTGGTCCAGCTTCTTTTTTTTTTTCTTTTGCATGTATCTGTCCAATTTTCCCAACACTATTTACTGGGGTAAAGAGACTATCTTTATCCCATTGTATATTCTTGCCTCCTTTGTCATATATTAAGTGAACGTATAAGCATAGATTTATTTCTGGGCTCTCTATTCTGTTCCATTGATCAATGTATCTGTTTTTATGCCAGTACCATGCTGTTCTGATTACTGTAGCCTTGTAGTATAGTTTGATATCAGGTAGTGCAATAACTCCAACTTTGTTCTTCTTTTTCAAGATTGCTGTGGCTATTCTGGGTCTTTTATGGTTCCATATAAATTTTAAGATTATTTTTTCTTGCTCTCTGAAAAATGCCATTGGTATTTTGAAATGAATTGCATTGAGTCTATAAATTTCTTTGGGTAGTATAGCCATTTTAATGATGTTGATTCCTCCTACCTATGAGTATGGTATATGCTTCCATTTATTTGTATTTTCTTCAGTTTCTTTTTTCAATGACTTATAATTTTCTGAGAAGAGGTCTTTTACCTCCTTGATTAATTTGATTGCCAGGTATTTTACTGTTTTTGATACAACTGTAAATAGGATTGTTTTCTTAATTTCTCTTTCTGAAAGTTCTCCATTGGTGTATAAAAATGCCATTGACTTCTGAATATTAATTTTGTATCCTGCTACTTTACTGTATTCATTGAACAGTTCTAATAGTGTTTTGGTGGAATCTTTAGGGTTCTCTATATATAGTATCATGTAATCTGCAAAGAACAAGCCTAATGCTATTTTATATGGGGGAGATGAGAATGCCTATAAATTCTTAGAAACACTGGCAGACTAGATACCTATCCTCATTTTCTCACAGCTTAATGGTGTCACAAAAATACAGGGAGACAAACATGGCTCAATACGTAAAGTGTTTAGCCCCTTTTCCTCCCTGCCATCTGAGGAAACTACACCAATTTTCAGCTTTGGACTTTATAGTTTGAAGTATCGCCACATACAACTGTCCATATACAACTCTGAGGGCAGTTACTCAGAGTTTTCCATAGAAAACTGGTTAGAACTTTATGGAATATCCAATAGTTTAACTTGCCTAAGCACAAGACCAAGCTTCAGAAATGTATATATCATTAGCAAATTTAAATTGTGAGGAGGTTTTCTATTGAGTTGCAAAAGAAAAAGGAGGTAGAAATTTGACAAATAGAATGCAGTCACTTCTCTATCCATATTGTAGGAAAGAACAAACACTATTGATATTATTGAAATGTACACCTGTCCAGTTTCCACTCTTTATTTCATTCTGCCATGACTTGTCCAAAATGTGCCAAAGCTGACTTTGGAAAGACATTAAAAACAGAAATGAAAACTGGTGCAGCAAACATAATCTCAATAAGGCTGTTTCCTTTTTTTTCTTCTCCTTTTTTTTTTTCCTTAATGAAAAATTTCCAAAAGCAAATACTTGGATCAGATATAAGAGATCAAAGCACTGCCCATAGAATCAAATCCATAAAGGATCATAAATGGTCACAGCTAAGACAGACTGGTTTATTTTCAAGCTTCTACCAGTCCCATTAAGCTGACTCAGTGTGACTCATTTCAAAGATAATTAAAACAAACTAGCATGACAGACTGATGATTCTCTCAAAAGGTGAACAGAAAGACACAAGATGGCAGCCCTTCCTGCAGCTGAGTACACAACTTCCACTTCCTTTACTCCACATCAACCCAATGGAGATATCAATCTATGATCCTGTCAGAGCACAGGTTATAAGTTCTGCTCATAGAAACCCAGTATTGAAAAGGGAACGTGAGAGATATTTTACAGAGTGAGTGAATAGTCCGTTTCTTTACACAATTTCATTTGAGGCTTAGAATTTAAATAAATGCCACCTTAATGGTGGCAACTAGAGTGAGGGTGTCTAGGATTGGATTGAAACAAATCTTAGTACTTTAGGTGACTGTGCACCCCACTGGAAACCAGCAGCAAGGGGATAGCCATTCCAAATTATGCTGTACTTTCCTTCTGAGTGTTTAGCTGGTTCCCAAGAAGGATTCTTGGCTAATTAATCATAACCGAATCTAATATTGCCATTGTATGTGAGAGAGACAGGAGTGGGATGTTTTTTCTGACAATTCTTACCCACCAGAAAGATCTGATACATAACAAGTATGCATTCAGACTTTCTCCTATAAGTCTCGTTACTGTGGTAAAGGGCAAGCAACATTTTCTAGGTAATTCTTTCTTAACTTTAACCTAAAGGAGATTATTCCTGTTTGATTAACAGCAATGTTCTGATAAACAATGAAAAACGCAAATGGAATCCATGGGAGGTGCATCATGAGGATACCAATCTGCTATCATATGCAGAAAAGCATCATTATTGCCTTGTTGGCTGGTCTTGGCAGCTCTCTCTCCATCTTCTTCTCTGCTAGAACTCCAGCCTATCTAGTTATAAATGGGAGGATGGATGAAGTGAAGGCTTGGTAACCTTTATGTATACATAAATGGAGATGAGTTGGATACTCAAGGATTAAAGAGGATGAGAGGAAGGGAGAGAGGGAGGATGAAAACAGTAAAAGAAATTATACATATAATTGCTTCTGGGAATATTTATTAGTTTTTCTAAAAATTGTAAAAGATAATGAAAAACCAGCCCAACTTGTATATTCAAGGTACAGTTGCATAAACCCACACAGAGAACTGGTTTTCTGTGTGTGTGTGCGTGTGTGTGTGTGTGTGTGTGTGTGTGTGTGTGTGTGTGTCTGTATTACATTTATTGAGCTTCAAATACACTTTGCTGTGCCTTTTTGAACAAGATCAGGACAATCAAGTGGAGGATAATTAAGTCTTCAGAAAGCAGGAAGAGCCCTTTATTCCAAGAAGAAAAATTTAAATTTTATCTCCCCATCCCCCTTTTTTTTGACGATCAGGCTGGGCTAATGAAATCTTGCCTTTACATTTTATCTTTTCCAATGAAGGAATGCAGTCTTCCAGGAGAGAGGCAATACAATAAAAAGGTCAAGAGCATGGGCTCTGGAGCCCATAGACCTGAGGTTCAGTCCAGTTCTGCTACATGGTGATTGAGCATCTAGTTTGAATCACCTAACTTCTCAGAGTCCTGGTTTCTGGACACCTACTTCATATAGTTGCTAGAGGATTAAGTGAGATTGTGTATAAACACTTAATTGAGCTCCCATCTTTAACAGAGCATGCGATAAAGGTAAATATGAAGATCATCTTGTAAAGAATTAAAAGATGAAAGAGCTTAATTACCTTTTGGAAAAGACATCTGGTGAGTTCAACACAGTAAAAGAAGGGATTTGCTTCTCATCTTGTATTTTCAGCTGTATAGGCCGTTCTACTCCCCAGAAAATGTCCAACATTCCTTCAACAATTAGTTTACCATCTTCAGTCTAGAGAAGAAACCATTTATTTCAACCATTGTTTTTGTACTATTTATAGAAGGTAAATGTTTTAACTGAAGATATAGAAATTGAATCTGCAAGACATCCTAATAGATAAAAAAGTAAATTTCCAAGTAGGATCGTTTGGCTTTCCAATTTACCAATAAATTAATGCTATTTTTGAAATACTCTTTTATTTTTGAAAACAGCTATAACCAGTGAAGTGAGTAAGTCATAATGGTAATGACATACTCACCAGAGGACTCAGTATGTTAAAATGCTTTCTGAACTCTACGATTCTTCAGTTAAGTGGAATTTTAATTCTCTAATTCTGTTTAACTTAAAATTAAAGTAGAATTGAAACTTGTACAAAGTTAGAAATTAGAGAACAGTTGTTGAGAGATTTAGTGGCTCTTTTCTCATTTCTGTATAGGAAAAATTTAACTCACAAAGTTATTATGCAAAGTTTAATGAGTAAAATAATGTATGTGAAAATAGTAAAATATAAAACAGAAAATAGTAAAAATATAAAACAGAAATGATAGTCTCAAAAAATCAATAACATTTGAATAATTTCTTTTATATTGGAAATACTGTAACAAAAGAAGACCACTCCACACAAAGAAAAATTAGCAAACATATATTGAAGACTTATTCAGTGGATGTAAATATTAATAACAAAGTACATTCCCATAGAACTTATTTTTTAATCTGTTTTCCTCTGTATATGTAAAAGACTTTCTGTTATTAATGTATGATCTTTATAGGTAATTTGGAAAATAAACTAAGAAGTGTTATATTTCAACCATTTAATGACTACTGTTATTATGAAAAATCAATTATTACAAAACATAAGTGACTCAGTTCTTATTTGAGAGTGTAATGAAAAATCCAGACTCTGGAATCAGACAGACCTATGTTTGAACTCTGAGTCTGCCATTCCTAGCTGTGTGACTTTGAGCAAGTGTCTGAATGCCTTTAAACTTGGGTTGCTTCTTCTGAAGAATGAACATCATATTAGTTTCTGATTCATAGGACCTGGTATTTAATACATGTTCAATGAATATTATTGCATATTATTTCTTTGGCTGATAAACCTGCTTTGGAGTCACTCCTGAATCAGAGTTTTGCCCTTTCTCCCACTTTTGAGTTCACATTTTAGATTACTGAGAGGTCAGGTCACCAATCAGTTGTTTTTAATAACCAAACATAATTTGTTCTTTGAAATGGCAGTACATAATGCAGATACATTTCAATTATTGATGTATAACAACCTTCATTTGCTTAATTATACTTCAATTAATCTCTTACATCAAAAATTTAAATAATAACTGCTCTTCTGAGGTTATCTAATTCTTGCTTTCAAAAAGAAATACTCTATTACCAGGCAATGCTTTTCTCAGGTAAAGAATATTAGAATATTTTCTAATTTCAGAAAAAATCTCTTTAGAGATTAAATAATTATCCTTGAAGCCTTATACTTATTAATTTCATTGTCCCAATCTTGGACATCTACTTCATATAGTTGCTAGAGGATTAAGTGAGATCTATCCTTAGATCTGTCTTCTAGATCTATATCAATATACTTGATGACCTTAAGAATCCTTATATTCCATCTCTAAACAAATAATTCCCAACTTTATATTTCCAGGTCAAACCTCCCCACTGAACTCCAGTTGTCAAACTGCCTACTTGACATCAAACTTAATCTGTTCTAACCAACTCTTGATAGTCCTTCTATAAATATTTTCCTCTCCCAGTCATTCCTATCTTGGTAAATAGGCACTCCCGTCCTTCCAGTTGCTTAGGCCAAGAATTTTCCAGTCACCATTAATCTTTCTTTCATATGCAACATCTAATGCATTAACAAATCCTATTAGCTCTACCTTAAAAATATATCCTTAATATGGCCATACTTATTACATCTACAACCATGAAGATGGTCCATACCGTTGTCATTATTAGCCTAGATTATTGGAATAATCCAGTTTCTTTCTGGTCTACTTCATTTTTCTCTTGCCCCTCTGTATGTTCCCAGTAGCTAGTTCTACAATAAACACTTTTAGATAACGTCACTGTTACAGTCAAAACTCTCCAGTGGCTTTCTATCTCGTTGCAAGTACAAGCAAAAGTCTCCACAAATGATCCGCAAGACCTTATACACTTTGGTGCCTTCCCTTTCTCAGTTATCGCTCTAGCTTTATTGTCCCCTAATTCCCATTCTCATAAGGTTCCTGTCACACTGACTTCCCACTAATCCTCAATTACTCGAGCCAGGTTCAGAACCTTTATTCAGGCTGCTGTCTCTGTCAGAATGCACGTCCCACAAACTTCTGCAAAGTTTGCTCACATCTTTCAGTCTTTGGGCAAATATTCCTCTTCCTCTATCCCACTTAGAGTCCTGAGCCCACTTCTTCATTTGGCTGTTCACCATCTGACATACTATACATTTCACTTCTGTTTCTTGTCTGTCTACTAAAAAAAGACATATTCCTTACTAGAATGTAAGCTGCACGATGGCAGCAAATTTTGTCTGTTTTTTTTTTTTTATTGCCATATCTCGTTTTTAGAACAGTGTCTAACACTTGGTAGACAATAAATATTTGTTTAATTAATTAATCAGAGATTAAAGAAGCTACATGTTATCCTGCATGGACTGCCCTTTTTAACAGTGTCCATTATTGTAACTAAGTCAGAAGATTAGGGAAATTCTGGATTCTAAATTTATTGACCAGTGAGTAAAGATTAAGCACTCTGATATTCTCACTGTATATTTTACTTAGTATAATTTTTAAACATTATATAAGATATGAGACTTTATTTAAAAAAATTAAGTGACTTTTGTCTTGTAAATTGAGCATTGACTGATTCACAGATGTTGAAAAGGCATTCAAACATTTTCCAAAACAAAACAAACTTCTTAACATCATGAATTTTGTGGAAACTATCAAATTAAAATATAAATAATTATTTTCTTAAAGTTTTTGTCTTTTCCTAAATTTTATAATTTTTAAAATTACATATATTAGAGATCTAGGATATAGGACAATATTGAAATAATTTAAAACTTGGCCCTTTTTAAATAAAGAAATTAGTTATTCTTCTGTATATTATTACATTTGGAAAAGTAATTTAAGCTCACTAGTAAAGGCCAGAGTGGTCTGTACATTTTCTTTCTGTCTCAACTGCAGGTGTAAGCCAAATCCTGGTAGCCTAAGGTCAATGTTGTACCATTAAATTTGAAGATTTAAAATGGAAAATTAGAAAATTCTAATGTTCCCTAGGACTACGAAGATATTGTAAAGATGGAAAGTTAGTTCCATTAAAGTACAAGACTGAGTGGAGAGACTTATGGAGAACGATGCAGTCAAATAAGGAAGGAAGGAAGGAAGGAAGGAAGGAAGGAAGGAAGGAAAATGGAAGGAAAGATGGAAGGAAGAAGAATGGAAGGAAAGGTGAAAGGAAGGGAAAGAAAGTTCTGAGGCCAGTGTTTACATTATTCCGCCAATTACACCCTAAAAAATGCTTTCTAGTTCCAGGACTTCCCTGAATTGTTTCCCTAACATTTTAAAATGCGTTATCATTATGACATACTATACATTCATTTTAACATTCATTCATTTTAACAAGCAGCTCAAACTATGTTACAGATATGTCATGATATATTCAAACAATTCTCCATTGGTAGATTCTTAAGGTATCTTCAAAATTTTTTCCATTACAAATGGTGTTAATGTGAACATCCTTCTATATACAACCTGGTGCATTTGTAAGAAAGTATCAAGATAGATTTCTAATGGGATTTTGGTTCAAAAGATATTAATGTACTGTCTTTAAAGTAGAAAGCAAATGTCATTAAAGATATTTTAATATGTTTTCTTATCCCCCCAAAATGCTTAGAAAGTCAACAATGTTCCAGAACTGACATTTTGTGATACATTTTTAAAAACAAACAAACAAACAAACAAACAAACAAACAAACAAACAAAAACAATTCACGATCATGTTAAAGATTCACCTGTTTCTCCCAGACCATTTGTGCTGCTGGCTTATTTAATCTGACTCCTCTATATCTTTACAGAATTTTTTTCTGTGAATTACCTCTATTGTATTTCTTTGACGGACTTACCTGTCCATATAAAATATGTAGATTTTTCTGGTTCCCATAAAAAAGGTTGTAGGTCTTCAATAAAGAATTGAGTTGTTCCCTAAAAAAAATTACATTCAGTTACAATCAGTATTAGGCTTTTTAAAGGCAATAATAATGCTTTCAGTTTGTGAAGCTATTAGATAGAAAAAATAGTTACTTGAAATCTTTACTGTTGTGTCAGTTTAACTTAATCTAGGTCATTGAAAACTGAAGATTCCTTAGGAGATCAATAAATGTTAAAGGTGATAATTTTTAAATAAACTGAAGAAGGGAAAATGACTGAAGACAAAAGCATGAGAAGAGTGTTCTGTAGCAGGAAGTAGCCATGAAATGCAAATTTGGTTTCACATTCCTTTTTTTTGTTTTGTTTTGCAACATTTAACCAACCTGAGTTAAGCACCTAGAATTTGCCTGACCTTGTGTTTCCCACTGGGAATAGAGCAAGGGTTTAGAACATAACCTGAATATCTTTCTCCCTTTGTGGCAGGTGGACTCTGGCAGGGGGAGCGCTATTTCCTGCCACACCTTCATCCTTTCCTCTGTGTCGCCACAGTTAAAAATGCTTATCCTACCGACTCTGTTTGTCCAAGCTTTTGTCTCTCTCCTGTATTATTGTAACAGTCTCTTAAAAGCCTCCCTGGATCTGTCGTCTATTCTTAACAGCAAGAGTTATTTTAATGCACCCTTGATCATATTTCTCTTTCGTTCAAACTCTCTAATATCTTTTTATTTTAGTATAAATGTTAATATCCTTCCAATGGTTTCAAAGGCCAGATGTGATGTGGTGTGCTGTTACACTTTCAATCTCATTTCCTACTTCTCTCTCCTTTGCTCACTATGCCTCACCCACTGGCTGCCTTGATGTACTCTGAACACTCTGGGCACATTCTCACCTCAGGGTCTTTGTAGTCGTTGATCCCTCTGCCCAGAATAATCTTTCCCCCATATCATCGTATTGTTAGCACATTCATTTAAAAAAAAAATATTTACTCCAAAGTGATCTCAACAAGTTCTTGACCACCAGTCTAGAAGTTTGCCTTCTTCCAGCATCCATATCCTGCTTTCCTTCTTACGCCTGCCCTTTAGTCACCATCTAACGTTGTATATATTTTACTTACATTCTTAGAAAACATATTATTATATATTCTTATGTATTATAATATACATTCTTATTTTAAGACTATATTTTATATTATCTTGCATTCTGTCCTCCCCACTGAACTGTAGCTCCATGAGAATAGGCATGTTTGTATATTTCATTTGCTCTATAGATTCCATGTGCCTGGAAGAAGGCCTGGCACATAATAAGAACTTAACAAATACTGACTGACTGAAGTGATCGGAGGAATTTTTATTTCTAACGAAACATACCAAATGAGGCGGGCGGGGGGGAGAGGAGGGGGAAGCTTTTAAAAAAAATGCATAAGCAGTTTTGTGGGGGAGAAATCTCATGATATTAAATTTCCATATATATCAATCTCTTTGGTCCTCAATATCTATCTCCCTTCCATAAGACTATTGGCTCCATGAGGGCAGGAAGTTTGATCTATTTTATTCATTGCTGTATTCGTCCCAGTGCTTAGAGCAGGGACTTGCTCATAGTAGGCTCTTTTAAAATAAATTTTTATTGAATACCAAAAGATAGAATTCATGTATGTGAATTTTTACATGTTTGAAATCATGTAAACATATTTTTTCTATTTAACTTTTCTTACTTGTAATTTTTCATGTACACATTTCCAAGGATCAATACACTCCACATAATCACCACATAAAATTTTTTTACAGAATTTCTGCATGCCTTTATTCCATTCCGAGACTGGGTTACTTTAGAATTTTATTGTTAATGAGTACTTCTGTTCTAAGTGTCATTGGGCACACTGATTTTGTTCCCTTGGAGTCATTGCTGTGGGTTATTTTTTAAAAATTATAGTACCCATAAAGAGCATAAACACTTTTATTGCTCTCATTCTTGAGTGCCAGGACAGCATACAGAAATTTCTGGTTCACTTGGGATGCAACTCCTGATATACTGAGCTGTGAGAGTTGTTATTAAAGCAAATGAACTTTTACATAATCTTATCCCCACAGCTCCTGTTTCTGATAAAACTGCACGATAAGGTATGGTTCAAGTATCCTTAAAAATGTTTACCTCAGGACCATGTATAATGAGAAAAAATATTCTCTGGGAAGAAGCTACTTGGAAAATGTTTCTGTATTTGAACAAAACCTGATTAAATTTTCTTTCACAGAAATAAGGTTTGAAATGACCAAGGGAGGTGGCAAACTGTGGTCTCAGGCCATCTGTTTTTTGTAAATAAAGTTTTATTGATATACAGCCACAGTAATTTATTTGCTTATTGTCTATGGCTGCTTTGCTGATATAACTGCAAAGCTGAGTGGCCTTGACAGAAACCATATGGCTCACAAAGCTTATAATATGAATTACCTGGCCCTTTATAGAGCAAGTCAGCCAATCTATCAACTATGTGTAATACCAGGTAATTTAATCAGGTTTTGTTCAGATACAGAAACATTTTCCAAGTCTTGCATATATTTCTCACCACAGGCAGTATCTTTCTATTCATGGCACTTTGAAGGACACTAGCATGTGGAAGAAGAGTAGAGCATAAGATAGTGTTGAGATAAAATTAAGTAAGTTAATGATGCCGTAAAGTGAGGAAATGGTAAAGAAAATTCAGAAGTTAGGTGAACAAAAAATTTGGCAGTTACAAAATAGTCATGGGGATATAAAGTACAGCATAGGCAATATAATCAATAATAATGTAATAACTATTTATGGTGTCAGGTTGGTTCTGGAGTTATCGAGGTGACCACTTTGTAAGTTATACTAATGTCTTAGCACTATGTTGTACACCTGAAACTAATATAATGTACGTCAACTGTAATTGAAAAATTTAGAAAATTAAATTTAAAAAACAAAAAAGCAAAAAGTTGAGTGAACAATGACAGCAATGATGAATGAGTTCCAAATATTGAAACATCATCACATTTTTTTTTTAAGTTTATTGGGGTAACATTGGTTAATACAATTATATAATTTTCAGGTGTACATTATAATTTGACATCTATAACATTATCATATTTTAATTGTATGTACCTTACCAGAGAAATTTTGAAGATGATTCATTTATACACCTGATGAAACAATGAGTCTAACACAAAACTGGGAATAAAATGTAGCCTGTAACATTCTAACTTGACTTGTTGGCATTAGGGGCACAAGAAGTTGAATTGCTATTGTCAAGTTGATCATTTGCAGACTGACTCAAATTATATCCTCTAACAGAAGACCTGTACTAATGGTTCCTCATTCATATAGTCACTGTGTACACATAATCAAGAGCCCTCGGTCATATTCTGAGGGTGTTTGAGAGCTTTGAAGAATAGGTGTTACATCTATTAGTAACATCTATTACTGCTTACTATACAGAAGAGTGTGGGGAGCTTACCAGGCAAAGAAAACATTAACAAGAACATGTAGCTCTTTCTATAGTTTTTGTGGAGAAAAGTCAAACAGCTGGGACTCTAAGAGTATAACATGTAAAATGGGGAGTGGTCAGCAATGAGCTGAAGAAGTGGACAGGAACCTCGTGAACCATTGTAAGAAGCTTAGAATTAAGCCTGCAGGCAATTACTGAAGGTTCCAGGCAAGAGAATAACATGGTGATGCTAAGGGCCACTAGGGAGTTCATGAAAAACAGATTTCAGGACAGGACAAAATACAGCAAGTTGGGTGGGACCATCCCAGTGTAGTGGAGTAGAGGTGCAGGAGCAAGGTCGTGTTCCATGGAAAGGTAATCAAATGTGCCGCAAATATTGAAGGATCTAAACTATTTTTATTTTAATGCCTATTTTTATTTTAGGTCCCTTCCAGACTTTAGAGCAGGGGTCCCCAACCCCCGGGCCATGGACTGGTACTGGTCTGTGGTCTGTTAGGAACCAGCCGCACAGCAGCAGGTGAGAGGCAGGCCCTCTCCAGCACTGCTAGCATCACCGCCTCAGCTCCATCTCAGATCATCGGGCATTAGATTCTCATAGAAGCAGGGGTCCCTGTGTCAAAAAGGTTAGGGACCACTTCTTTAGGTGATTCAAAGCTAATCACTAAAGTGTGATCTAGGCAGTACCTAGTCAGAACGTATACATCAATTTAATACACACTGTGTTGTGCCAATGGTAACTGTAACAGATTTTTAGGACCCACTTAAATGTTACACATGGACCTCCGTCCCCTTCAAAAGAGGGGCAAAGAGCATCTGCACACCTTTTCCTCTCAGCCTCCAAAGAGCTCCCCACTCAGCCAAGATCAGACTGTTTAGCATCTGTTCAGTTTCCCTAACAAAGCTATAAAACGGGTGATAAAAAAGATAGATTTCATATCCAGTCTTCTAAGTTTACAAATTTGTGATGTCTAGAAACCACAGGGGTATCTATGAAGTAGACACAAACCTCAAACACTCCATACACATTATGGTAATATATAATCAATTGATTTCTTAAGAGCTGAATTCTTTTAGAAAACATCATCACACAGTATATAATCTTGATAGTGTTTTTATAAAACTAAGGCATGGCAAACGTCCATAAAAACTAGACTTCTAACTAAATGAACGCAGAATCATAAGCTTCCCCAGGACAGAAGCTGGCACTATACACTGCAGTGCAGAGAGGGGATCTCTCTGATGGATGCTGATGGACCCCCAGATTTATTCATTACAGCTATCCAGCAAGGGACTTAACATGAGGGTGACAGGTGTAGGGGAAAGGTGCAGAGGAAAGCCCAGGGCTCCTGTTCCTTTAAGGTTCCCAGCTCAGTTTTAATGAGTAATAGTGGATCCAGTGCTAACGACAAAACACTTAGGTGTACTTTGCACTTTGTGGCCTGAATTGCAGCTGCTCAGCAGATGGGAATTACCCACATTCTGACGTTTGCCATGAATAATAGACTTAAGCAAGAAATGAGTTCCTCAATCTAATCACACTTTTTAGCTGGCTGGAAGAAACAATTTATATTTAATTTTATAAAAGTGCAATATGCATGGACATTGGATAGCATAATGGGTAGATGTGAGTTATGCTCTGCATCCATAGATAGAATGGATGTCAACTATCAGTTCTCTCTCTTGTTTTAATAATGATTTATGGCATAATTTAGTGGATAGCCAATCCCTTTCCTGGAAACCAAAAAACCGTGTCCCACTCTTTACTAAGTGATTCTTACAATTTGGATTCACTAAAGGCAAACCGAAAATATTGTTTTGTGCTGTAATCCAACACAAACTTCAGAGACTGCCACACAACACAAAATAAACTTCAGAGGAAAATACAGCTCAACACAGCCACCAAAGGCATATTTGGCCGTGGCTGTGCTTCCTGAGTTTGTGCTACTTCTGCCTCTTGGAGACTTGCTGGAAAATATTCAGGCTTCAACTCAGGCGGCCACAGAATTGCATTGTGATAGCAGCATCGGAAACAACATTCTGCTGTGTGTTGCCATGTTTGA
>NW_006440624.1:2359087-2363237 GCF_000325575.1 Pteropus alecto
TCAAAGAGATAAAATTGAGGCAGAATGAAAAAGCTAACTCGCTCTCTTATACATTTAGCTTTCCTCTCACTGACTTTGTTCACAATGTTAAATTTTAGCAACGAGATTAACGATTTGATGTTGGGTTCAAAAAACAATTTAAAACTTAATGTATTTTTAATAAAATAAATATGAATTAAACAAGTAAAGATAACAAATGGATCATTTGCTGAAAATTAAAATTGTGATTTTTAAATTTTGTGTTGTAGTTCTGTATACCTCCCAAACACTATATAATAAGTGAATAATACGTTATATTAAAACAATTCATAATGTTTTCATAATTTTACCATAAAAACATAATATAAACATCTGTATGTTTTGGGAAAGGTGAAACCAGGAAATATGAGAACAGAGACTAAGTAGAGCTTTATCATTAAGACATGTGCCAAGATAAACCATCATTCCATACTCCTGACATCTGCAAGCAGTAGCAGAATTCTCTTAACCCACTTTATCCTTCATTACTGTCAACTCGAATTCTGGAATTAAAACTGCAAATTTCTGCAGCCCCTCTTCCAGAAGCAGCTACAGCCCCAGATCTTTTTTGCTTTTGGCCTCATCTCCTGGCTCAAATGATGAGGAAAGAATCCTTTTCAACCTTTGCATGCAGACCTGATCCAGCTAGCAAAGCAGGTTATTCAAATTTCCATTGCAAATGAAGGGACTGGGTTCCACAGTTTGAAAACTGAGAAGCTGGGAAGAGAAAGACTATCTTGACTGAAGAAAAAGTGCAAACCCTAAATTATCAGGAAGCTCCAAATTTATCCAACTTCCTGACTTCCTTTGGAGGGTCTGCCCTTTTTGAAAAGGACAAGTTTCTAACATTTCTAGCAACTCTGCCAAAGTATCATAAATCATTGCTGCTAATTGGGATGTCAGTGCCTGCGATTTGTTTGCTTTGTTCTTCTAAGCAGTTCTTGCCTGGACCCTGATTCCCTCTTCAGCGTGGACAACCAATAATAAAAAGGAGCTGGGGGTTTAATGAAATCTATTAGAAATCCAAGCAATAAAGTAATATAACTAGATCTGTCTCATCTCCACCTCCTAACCACCCACTGGCTGCTTTGAGTCATTTTGTAACTTTTATATTTTCTGGGTCATTTTCTCATGATTACCCCTGTAAAACATGGCCGTGGAGCCGTTAGTGGATGTAAGTGTCAGCTTTTCTCAGGGCCTCAACTCCTAGAAGTCAGATAAGAGCAAAAGGATTAAAGATTAAGAAATAATTTCACAGTATTAAGAAGAAACTTAAAATGATGGCTAGTCAGTAGATACAAAACAAAGAAAAACACCCCAAATATTTTCTCGATTATGAAAACTCCACCGTTTAAGAAAGGGGCTTTCACTACTCAGAAATAAGTAACTAGATGTTAAGACACAGAAGAGGGGATAAAAAGGGAGAGGCAAAGGAAGATTGTACCATTCATTAAGGTGCTACTGTTTGTAGCACTAGCTAGAAATGTGCTCTCGATATGATATCTGATTTTTAAGAGAATCATTTTATAAAGATAAATAACAGTATCTTGATGTTTTAACATACTAGCATGTTTTCCAATAACCTCAGATGAGGGGAGGCACAACTGTTCTCCTTTCCTCTATGGTCTGGCTTCTGAAGAATTTTATGAAAAAGATTTTAAAAAAATTCACAATCTATAATTCCAGTTGGCAGCTGCAATGAGCTGCTTCCATATCAGACCTTGCTTTCCATCATCACATGCAGCTGACATCCTAGGAGCAGATCAAGCAGTTTGTAAACAGGGAAGAAAGAATGAGGGAAGTTCATGCTCTATAACTTCCTTCTTTGGCCTGAAACACAGAGAAGTATGGTCTCTGGTTCATAGCCCTAAGAATGTAGGGAAGAGGCATGAGAATTAAATGTTAAATCAAGCTATATTCAGAGATTGCAATATATTGATCAGCCCTACAGGCCAGACCATGAGGAAACGTACAGAACAAAGAAAGATTCCTGCTAGGATTAGTAACAAACCATTTACCCACACCATAAAAGGAAAACAGTCTTCAAATCATAACCTACACAAAATAAACCCAACTGTTTATTCTCTTCAGGGAACTTATAGAACAAAAGTGAGATTACACACAGGCCTTTCACACTGCATACCCACACCTTTCAGGCTACTATCCATACCATTGAAGGAAAATAGGTAAACAAAGTCTTCAAACTGTAATTCACAGAAACTAAGAATGATATATAAACTGAATTCTCCACACACTCGGGGGTCTCTGTCTTTCTCTCTTTGTCTATCTCTCTCATTATCTGCTCCCTCTGTCTCTGCGTCTCTCTCTCTCTCTCTCTCACTTTCTCATTGTCTTTTTCTCTATCTCTCTGTTCCTCTTACTCCTTCTCAGCTCTCTCACTGTCTGTCTTTGAGAGGAGACCATGCTCTGTCTGGAGCGTTATTCCTTTTCTAATAAACTTTCCTTTTGTTTCTAATCTCAGTGTGCACTTGAATTCTTTCCTGTGCGAAGCCAAGAACCCTCACTGACCCTCTCTCAGTGCAGATCTTGAGTCCTCACTCGGGAGTGGTGGAGGGTGGGGGTTTGCCCTGTCCTGCATCACTAACATTATCTACAATGCAGCACTAATTTTAATATTTCTATTTAATCCTAAGTCAGGACTTGAACCTACCTCCACTTTGATGAAATAATCTATTTCTTGTTGTAGCCAATTGTTTTGGAGAGAACAGATAAACATTAAGTGCCCAAGAAAATACTGTTGAAAGCTACAGAAAAATGTTGTGCTGCTGTGTGTATGGACAACATGAAATGTAGTAGTGTATACGTATATGTTATATCAATGGTTCCAAACTGGAGTGAGCATCAGAAATACCTGAAGGGCTTGTTGAAACACAAATGGCTCCCCCAAAGTTTCTGACTGATTAAGTCTGGGGTGGGTCCTAAGAATTTGAATTTCTAACACCTTTCCAGGTGATTCTGATGCTGCTAGTCCAGGGACCACACTTTGAGATCCATTCTTTTAGATCGTAGGGTGCTGAGAATCAATGTGATATTATTCTTTTAAGGGAAGGGAAATCCTTCTACTGGCAGTTTGCAGATTGGAATAGGTGGTCATTCCCATTGAAACGATAATGGTTACTTATAACTGACTCACTAACACTTCATCTCCTCCCCTCCTCTATTACTGAAGTAAGGCACTGGAAGACACTGTTCCTTCAGGCACTCCTGGGGAGGAGCTTTGTTCTAGTTTCCTATTGCTGCTGTTACAAATTACTACAAACATAGTGGCTTTAAACAACACAAACATATTAGCTTACCATTCTGTAGGTCAGAAGGCGAGTCTCACCAGCTATAATCAAGGAGTCCGCAAGGCTATATTTTTTCTGAAGGTTCTAGGGGAGAATATATTTCTTGGATTTCTCCAGTTTCCAGAGCCTGCCCACATTCTTTGGCTTCTGGCTCCCTTTTCCATCTTTAAAGCCAGCAATGGCCATTGAGTCACTCTCATCAGTAAAACTCCAGTACTGATTCTTTACAAATAGCTCACCGCCACCCCCACCCCCATTTAAGGACCCTTGTGATTACACTGGGCCCATCCAGATAACCTCCCTATTTTAATCTCAGCTGATGAGCAACCTTAATTCCATCTGCAACCTTGATTCTTTTTTGCTATGTAATGTAAAATATTCACAGGTTCAGGGAATAAGGATGGGAGGTGATTATTCTGAGACTGGACATCACACATAAAATTTTTAATCTTTTAGCAGGAAATGAAATGGGACATCTCTTGCAGAGTTAATCTTTTTAGTAAACCTAGTTAAGTTTTTTTCCCTCCTTTCTTTGGGAAAAAAGGCCCTCTCTCTCAAATCTTGATAATTGCTCTGGCAAGTCAGATCCTTTGGCTACTGATAAGGGTCATCAGCCCATCATTAAGCAGAAATGATGTTAAGCCAGGCAGGGCCCTTAGAGTCTGGGGCTGGGAGAGACTTTAGGCCAAAGGTCTTTCTTTTTACTCTTTAAGAAATATATTAACTAAGCCTGTTTCCCTTTACTCACTTAATAGGCAAATCAATAATAGAAATTAATAGGTGTATGATTTAAATAACGAGTTCGTATCTTTTCCTTGTCTAGG
>NW_006440624.1:2363383-2369324 GCF_000325575.1 Pteropus alecto
TCATGGCTCTTAGAAAAGAGGTAGGCAGAAAAGTTAGTTAGGGGGTTTCGGGTCTGCCTGCAGAGACGCTGAGGTCATCCAATCTTAGAGGGAGTCTGCCCTAATCTGCCCACAATTAAGCAAGCCAGAGGAATTTTTTTAACTCACACAAAGAAACCAGTAGGCAGAGATTTAGGTACCAGTTTAAGCCAGCCACTCACATCTGCTCAATGAAGAGACCCCAACGGCCTTCAATTCACCTAAGTCTCATTACACCATCATTATAATATGATGCATATGCCCAGAAGTTCATTAATATCATTATAACAGACTGAATTCTGGGAACAAACATGCGCAGAAGGCAAAATGATGAATCACTGAGTCCTGTCAATCTTAGTTGTCAATCAAGAGAGCCCACTCCTCTAAGAAAAGTAACCACCCACAGCAAAAAGGGATAAAAACCCTGAAGTCTTTGTTACCAGGCCTTTTGAGCCACGCTTCTCTTGCTCAGGCCTGCTTCCAAGTCTGGAAGTTTACTTTCCCTTCTAATAAAACTTTTCTTTTCTACTGTATTTCGGTGTCTTGTTCTATTCTTTGAGACATCAAGAACCTGGACAATGCACCGGGAGAAGATCCCACTCTCCAGTAACAGGAATATTTAAAGGATTCAAGCAAGATGTCGTGATTTACATTGCAAAGGGACCTTCTGGCTGCTGGGGGAGAATAGACTTTAGGGACAAGGAATGGAAGCAGATAGCTCAGTTACAAGGCCGTTGCAGTTGTCCAGGCAAGAGATGATGGTGGCTTGGACTGGATGGTGAGAAGTGGTTGGATTTTGGAAGTGGAGCAGCTTGGATTTGCTGTGGGGCTGGGTATACAGATGAGGGAATGAAACAATGAGGTTTGTGCCTAACTTATACTGGGGTCTTGCTTTTCATTCTTCCATGAGTTAAACTTTCATTCAGGTTTTTCTAATGCAGAAATTTTTTTAAAGCCAGTTGAAAAGTCAACACAATTGTTCCATGCAACAGGAGTCATTACTGAAGTAGATGCAGGTTGATTATAAGATAACACCCTTTGTGCATGAACAGCTGGGGGCTTTTGTGCTTGTTGAGGATGACTGCCTCGACTTCACAGTCTGATGCCCCTGTTCCTTTGGGATGGGGAATCGATCTATCTATTCTGTTAATGAAGTCTTTCAGCTATTTTACTGAAAATGCCTTTTAGCCTCTTAGACCTTTCAGCTATTTTACTGAAAATGCCTTTTAGCCTCTTAGACCATTGGGATTGTTACTAGAGTGTCTGAAACATAACAGGTGGTCAATGACCCTCAGGATCATCCACATGAGCATGAGCTAAAGACAAGAGCTTTCCTGACACATAGGCTCTTATCTTGCTCTTTTGTAACGCTGCCATGACTGACCACTGATTCTCCTTACATTTGAAAACAAGTATTTAGCAACCTCTTTGTTTCTCTTCTGGACATCCTCCATCTATTTTTCACACTCTATGCAGAGTAGATAGAACATATCTCATCATATCATTTGCTTTGCTTAACATCTTTAAACGTTTTCTCATTGCTCTTGGGATAATCCCCTTAATTCTTATCACAGTAGGTAAAGTCCTGCTTTTAGGAGATGCTTTACCCTGTGTCCTGCATCTCAGCCACACTGGGCACCTTTCCTGCCTGCTGGAACTCAGGCAGGCTCCCTGTGTTAGGGATGCTCTCCCGCTCACTCCCTTCAACTTGTGAGCTCCCTCCTTGTTCAGATGTCTAGAATCCTCTCACTTAGGCTAGGTCTTTATTCTATCCTAAGACTGGGTTCCTTTCCTTCTGGACACTTACCTCTGTTATCAGGCCTTTAGATCTGTGGTCTCAAAGTATGATTCCCAAACCAACAGCATCTATTAGACACACAAATCCTCACTCTGAGAACGAGGTCCAGAAATCTTTGGTTCAACAAGCTCTCTGGGCGATTCTGATAAAGGCTCA
Source organism: Pteropus alecto (assembly GCF_000325575.1). Classification (NCBI taxonomy): domain Eukaryota; kingdom Metazoa; phylum Chordata; class Mammalia; order Chiroptera; family Pteropodidae; genus Pteropus; species Pteropus alecto. The sequence continues at coordinate 2,365,356 of NW_006440624.1, forward strand.
GAGTCTAGAGTCTTTGAATTTAGATTTTATCAGACCTATTTAAATATATTCAGTGTACCTTGGGCAGATCTTACTGTTTTTCAAAGGACCGAAGTGATGAAATAGGTGAATGGGGGAATAAATACATTTTATTCCTTTTGTGACATAGTAACAGATGTGATATTGAATTTCTCATAATGAAAATTTATTTTCACTAGGTCGTCAAACATGGATAATGGGAATTTTAAAATAAATTTTTAAAAACAATTCCCACATAGAAAAAAATTCCTCATCCATAAAAAAAGATGGTGCCAAGCACGCCTCAAACATTTTGCCCTGGGCTTAGTTTAGAATAAAAAATTTTCAGTGACGGTTCCCTTATCCTTTATTTAAAGACAAGAGCAGCTGCCTTCAGTAGAGTGGTGTCCTCAAAAACCTACCTGCAGGGCATGCTGGGGCACGCAGTGTTTGTTCCAGTTCCTTTGCTCCAGAGAAGACCCTGGCCGTGAACCTGGGCAAACATTGCCCTCCAGCTCTAACGGCAAGGTTGAAACAGCCACTGAACACTGGTTCTTTGTACTGAATTGTACGTACTCAGAGGTGCAGGTGGCTAGTTCCTTTGTTTCAGCAAAAGGTGCCAGCTAACATGCTTGGAAAAAAGAAACTGTTTGGAATAAAGCACTTTCTGCTAAAATCTATTACGTCATGTTAATTAAAGTTATTTACTAAAGACATGAACGCACACGTGCCTTGTGGGCTGCTGTTGGAAGAGCTGCAGTCTGCAAGGGTTTGTACTAGGTTCCTAAGTAGGAGAAAAAAGTCTGTTTCCGAGGATGAAATCTGATCTGCATTCTAAAACTGAATTTGAACATTTTTCAAGCACAAGGTTGGCATTTACTTACCTCTAAAGTGCCCTGGTTTCAGCCTAGGACATAAAATGAAAGTACTTTGAAAGCAACTATATGAAACCATTTTTTTAAAAACTCAGCTCACTTAGAATATTTATCATGTGAATCAACAAAGTAGCGGTGACCCCAGGCAATGAAACAGCAAGTGGAACCTTAGTCATTTGAGCATGAAGCTAACTTACGCCAACATCCTTCATCCTTCACCCTGGGAAGTTTCTAAACTCAGAATGTTCATCCAGCAGTAAGATATAACTGTTATATTGATTATGGTGCTATTAATATTAATATCTCTTATTTTATTGATCATATGAAGTTCTCACAATACTTGCTGAAACTAAAATTTCCATTAAGCAGATTCTATTTTCCTATTAATTTCCATTATTTTTGTGTATTTCTCTGCAAAAAAAAAGTTGGTAATTCTGTCTTTTTCACTAGTAGAACAGTGGCTACTGCAGAGAGGGAGCTGAATAACTATTTGTTAAGTGAGTAAATGAACGGAGGTGTTTGCCAGATTTGTGACACATTGACTGTCGCAGGTGGTCCGTGGTATTATTATAATTTCTGGCCACTGTTTTGTAAAGATTTCCTCAGGCTCCAGGAATTCTGTTTATTTCAGGTGGTCAGAAGTCCTCAAACTTTAATCCCTTCCTTTTCTGAGCAGTGGTTCTTAGTTTTCAGTATGTATCAGGATCGCCTAATTAGTTCTGGGGAGGAGCCTAGAATCTGCATTTTTAACAAGCATCTGATTAAGAAGCAGGTGGCCCATAGACCATGTTTTGAGATCTGCTATCTTCAAGACAGATGTTTGTATAAATGTTAGAAGATTTTACTTTGCCACCAGGAGTTCCATCTAGTACATGGATAGTAGGGCCTGAAAGAGGCTCTGAGTTATAGAAGATAATCTACAAATCCTCAATTCAGTCTATTAAAAATATAACACAAAGTAAGGGTCACTAGAATCATAGATCCTTCTTTAGAAATATCCTCCCCAAAATATGTGGTTTCATTTTGACATATTTTACTACGGGCCAATTATAAAATGGGAAGGCATATAGGTTCTCAAATTTTGTTAGTTTTCTTTCTCCTCTTATATTCCTAATCATTAGAAAGTATAAAAATATTTTTAGAGTTAAAAAAATATTATAGAGTGCTGACTTTAAGGCTATTTCGTAGGAAAGTGATTAATACATTCTGGCTGAGAGCTACAGCTATGCTATTCAAACTAATTATTCATGTATTACTTTCATGATTTTGGTTAACTCTAAGTGTCACCTGTTGCTAATATGTTTTTAATTGACTCCTCTTTTAAGTAAATTTTTATTTCTCATGAGCAATAATGTTTGTGAAATCAAAGATTTTCTGTGTTAGTTATATTTTTCTAATATTTTTCATAAGTGTTCAAATAATAAACAATTATCTATAGTTCACCCAAAGTCATCTCATGTACCAAAGTCATCCAGGTACCCCACTTTGAGAAACAAGATGCAAAGATGCTTAGGCCTTACCCTCAAAGGGTTTGCATTCTACCCCAGGAAACCAAGCATGTGTTATGAGACAATAAAGACAAGCCAGGAGATTTCAGCCGTTGGTGAGAGGGAAAACTCATTAGACATTTGTGGCAATAACGTTAGATTTGTTTGTACTCTTCGATCAAGTAATTCTACTTCTGTGAACTAGCCCTCGTCTATTCAAAAAGTACAGTCTTCCTGAAGGTTAAAATTAAAGGAATGATCATATTATGACATTTCTATATCATTGAATGCTACGATGTCATTAAAGTCTACTTTAGGAAGATTTTTTTTAATTGTAAGTGAAAATATTTGTAATATAATGCCAGGTGTGTAAAACAAGATACAGTATGATCTATTTTCAGATCTAATCTGAAAATAGAATTCTTAGAAGATGGTGAATATGACAAAATTAAACAGTATTTATTTTTGTCCAGAAATGAGATTATGGGTAATCTTTATTCTTTCAATTTACATGTTTCTATATTTTCTCGGCTTTTATAATTACATAAAATATAAATATGTAAAATATAATAATTTATATAAATATACTTTATAATTAAGACATAGATAATTTAAAGGACGAGTACACAAATAATTAACACAGGCTAATTAAAATTTTACTGCGATTCAGGAAGGATTTCATGGGGAAAGTGAGGAGCTGAAACTGGGAAACAATAAAATATTACAAAAAAACCCCAAAGTTAGTAACTACCAGTATATGGAATGGGTGTCTATGTCAGTGAAAATTCTTGATTTTCATACTGTGATTACACTGGTGAACAAAAGAAGGGAACGTGATGGTCTAGGATGAGAAAGTACCATTGTCTGGTCATAGCTACCAGTGAGATTGATGTAATCTTATTAGAACTGAACTAGGAGCTCTATAAAGGTGGGAGAAAACTATTCTAAAGAGACAAGATTCAAGGACCAGAAGGAACCTAGAAAATAAAGAAAAATACATGTATACAAATAGTGGGGATTAAGAAGAATAGAAATACCCCTAAGGGCAAACAAGAGTCAGCAGGGCACAGGAGCTTCTCTATGACATTTATCTTGAGGTTTTGTCAGGGAGGAGGGGGGTCTCACTTCATGTTGACACCAGGGTGCGCAGATAGGGATCTGTAGATTGAAGTTACCTGGTGCCTGTTGGCAGTATATTTTAATTTAATCCGAAGAGTAAGTCTAAATGTTTAAGTGAGAAAGGTCCTTGCTTCTTCAGGAATCCAGGAGGTAGAGCTGCTGTGTCACAGCTGAAGTAGACAAAGGGACAGTGGTTGTAACCTCAGAAGTTGTAATCTGAAAGGTGGGCCCAGGAGTAGTTTAGCAATGTACTGGTGGGGGCAGATGGGAATCGTGATTTCACAAACTGAACTGAGTGATGCAGTTGAATCACAGGAAATATGTACATGGGTTTGTACATTCTTCTCTTATGCTCTGTACTTTTTCATCTCTGAACTTCCTTCCCACTGTGGTAAATTTGTTTTCTTGGCTGGGCAAACTTATACTGCACAGAAGGCATACAGGCAAAAAACAAACAAACAAAAAACCCTGGTGTAGACCCAGGACTATTG
>NW_006440624.1:2369362-2380618 GCF_000325575.1 Pteropus alecto
GGGGACCTCCTTTGGGTCCTGGGCTCTTACTCTGTTCTTCACCTTCTGTTACTCTCTTGGGGGCCTCTTATCTTTTATTCACAAACTCTCCCATCTTCTTTATAGATCTACCTTGAGGCTCCTTTGCCTCCTGCTTCTCTTGCAGATTGCTCACATCCTTGTCTCATCTTTTACTTTGTCTTTTTCTCTTCCCAAACTGCCATCTTTCAGGTCCTCTCAACAATGCCCATCTCGTTACCATGTCCATCTCTTAACCTATCTCTATAATCTTTCTGTCCCTTTTTCCTTCGGTTTTATGTGAATGCTACCTTCTCTGACCTTGATTGTCAATCATCTGTACTTAATATTTTAAAAAATAAATTTCTCAGTCTTTCATTTCAATTTCCCATTTCAACTTTCCTCTTCTCCTTGTATCTCCACTAATGCTTCACTTACCTTGACATCGTCAAGTGGTATCGTTCATATATATATATAATATTCCCTACTACATAACTGCTCCTTCTCTTCTCCACAGTCATGCTGCCCACTTTTCACCAAATGTACTTTGCCTTGCCTTCGTGTTTCCTATTTTTCTTACTTAATTTCACTCTTTTCTAACCTTGCACCTATTTAGAATCTGACCATTTTTTTCTACCTTTACTGCTGTCACCTTGGTCCAAGGCACTATCATCTCTACTCTGGACTATCATCAGCTCCTCGATAGCTTCTCTGCTTCCACTCTTTTCTTCTCTTCAGTCTGATCTTAGCAGCCAGACTGATCCAGCTATTCATGTACTCAGTATCCTTCAATGACTTCTCGGGAAAGCTGAAGTCTTATAGTGGCCTATGAGACCCTCCATGTTCTGGCCCCATTATTTCTCTAACCTCATCTTCTCTTATTGTCCTTCCCACTTCACTCCCCCACACTGGCTTCCTCCACCCTTATAGGCACGTGCCTGCCTCAGGGCTATAAATTGTCCCCTTTGCTTAGATGCTCCCAGCCAGATACCTGAACTGCTTGCTCCTTCACCTCCTTTACGTTTTTACTCTAATGTTACCACCTCACTGAGGATTTCTCTGGCTATCTTTTATGAAAATATGAAGATACATGATGCCTGAAATTGCAGATAGTACTGAACCCTATCTATACTATGTTTTTTTCTATACATACATACCAATAATACAGTTTAATTTATAAATTAGCAATTTCATGGATAGAAGATTCATTCCTACCATAGATCTTAGCAACCTCAACATACAATTTTTTTTCTTTCCTAATTAAGTAAAGAACTTTCACCTTTACACTTAAGGGAAGCACTATGGCTTCTCTTTGGCACACCTGAATTCTCAGCATCACTACTCTAGCCTTTTGGGGCCATTATTAAGTACAATAAGGGTTACTTGAACACAAGCACTGTGATATCATATCAGTCTATCTGATAACCAAGACAACTACCAAGTGACTAATGGGTAGGAGCCTCTATAGCGTAGCTATGCTGGACAAAGGGAAAATTCACGTCTCAGGCAGGATGGAGAGGGATGGTGGGATTTTATCACGCTCTTCAGAGTGATAACTTATGAATTATTTATTTCTTGAAGTTTCCATTTAATATTTTCAGACCATAGTTGACTGCATATAACTAAAATTACAGAAAGTGAAAATGTGGATAAAGGAGGACTACTGTATTTCCCTTTTAGGAGGCAACCCGATGAGTGTAAGGGTTTTGTTTGGTTCATTACTGAATGCTCAAGATCCAGAAGAGTTAATAAGTATTTGAGGAATAAACAAATAAATGTATTATCCTTTACTTTATGTCTTCTTCCTATCTCTTATACTTTATGCTATCCTCTATCTTTAAATCCATTTTAAACCATATTTTTCCCTCTGCTTTCCTATTTCCAAACATTGCATCATTTACATCCACTTCCTTCTCTCGTTTATTTGCCTTTGTTTCTCTTCCTTGTAAGACATGGGTCATGTTCCAGTGCCACTTTTTTTCTTACCATTTCATCTTCCCCCTCCTTGGTTTCTGCTCTAGATCAGTGAGGTTCAGTTGTCACCTTTATTCTTATGATTTTCAAATCTATACTCTATTATTTGCAAAGCAACATAAAATGCTATTTGCTAAGGAAACAGCTATGGGATCATTTCGGATCATTTCAATTCCAGTACCCTGCCCAGCAAAGAATTAGTTAGCTAAAATGATGTCAGGAGGTTTAACTGAAGCCAAACCTGCCACTCCAGAAATCCAGGAGATTGCTAATGAGGTTAAACACAGCTCGAAGGAAAAACAAATGAGACTTAGGAAGAATTTGAAGGTGTAGAATACAGAATTCAAATGATTGCTGGAATAAATTACTACATCAAGGTATGAGCAGATCTTAATAGTTATATTCGCATGAAAATATTCAAAGCTCTTTCTCAACAAAATCAATCTTAGACACTTACTTGTTACCAGACTTACAAAAACAAAGACAATGAGTTGATGGGCTTTTGGCAGCATGTTCCAAAAATGGTCTGATTCCTTCCATGGGCTACAGATTAATGATATCTGCTAATGAATGCAACTATCAATAAAGAAGCATTCCTTTTTAAATAAATTAATTTCCTCAAAGAAAACAGATGTGGATTTTTGCCAAATAGTGCAAACCAAACGTTATGAGGGAAAAAGTAAAAATGAAGTATGTCTTGAGGACAAGGGAGAAGAAGAGAGAAGGACAGGAAAGCCTACATTGAGCTTGTAGGCTAATTCTTTGGATACATCATTTACAAGTAGACTTAGATCCTTTACCTAATGCTGCTCCTGAGAACTGTGCCAACTATTAAAATAGAAGTTTAGTTTTTAGTGAAATTAGACCACTATTTATGAAATATGAGTGATTGTTCCATGAAAGGCTATGGTTTAGCAGTCTTTAGAAACATGTTTATTCACTTCTTATTCTGTGTCTCAACTGTTAATTCGTATTATTGATTTTGTCTATAATATACCATGCTTAGAATGACAGCACTGGGGTATAATCCACAAATGACTGGCGAATAGAATGACATATAATACAGGTATATAGTTACCCGGTAAGGAATGTCCTTTCATTGATGAAGATCCAAGAAGAGCAGTGATAAGCCATCATAGTCATCTTTCCTCTCTTCTTAAGATCATCTGAGGATACCCTAAAACATTAGAATAATATTAATGGCATGCTCCTGTGTTGCATTCATAAGTTAGTTTCTGACTTAAATTGAACTTTTTTGTTATGCCTCCAGTGTGTAAAAGTATTTTGGGGAAGTTTATAAATAGTATTTCATGTATGTGAGTGAAGATTGGGTTGGGAAAGAAAGGAAAGAGAAAATCTTTTTTACCATGTGCCTTCTATGAGTCTTACACTCTGTGTGTGAACATTTTGTAGATCTTACCGCATTTAATCCTCAGACCATCTCAGCAAGGTATGGGTGTTATTACCTCCATTTCAAATATTTAGTAAGTAGTGGAACAGATAATTTGAAGCAAGGATGAATGTCTTCAAGAACTCTACTTTTTTTTTTTTCACCATCATTGTTTTTGCAGTTTGGAAAGGTTATACAGATTAAAATTTTTTGATTTTCTATAAATTGGTCCATTCTAAGATTCTTTTCACGAATTTTTTTTTTTTTATGTCTAAGGAAATTAATATTATGGATAAATGAGATGTTCTCCAAATTTTCTATTGTAAGAAAATAAACTTAGAGTTCAGAGTTTTAACCATAATTCATTTTGAGTGAGTTTCTAAACAGCATCCTCTAAACCTCTTTTTCATAATTGTTCATAAGATAATTTGTTTTGAGAACAAGTAATAATGTGTTGAGTCCTCTGTCCCTCTGTACCACCTCCACCCCAACCCATATAAGTTTTAAGATGTTTAGGTGTTTTCCTTTGTTCTTATTACTCAATATATGCTTTTGAGAAAAATTCATTTTATTTATTTTGATATGATCTTTTATTTTTAAATTAAAAATTATATTCTTCATATAAATTAGGGAAAATAATAGCAAAGGAAAAGGAACGTATAACTTAATTTTGACAACCTCTAAGGAAAGATAATAAAAAGGACATATAAAGAAATATTAGAAAAACTGCAAATATACAACTCAATATATGGTCTTCCCCTTGGTAGTCAATTTGAGAGACTGACAACTGTGGGATAGAGAAGCAAAGAGAGAGAAAGGCAGACGGGGGCAGAGCACTATCTCTATGAAAGTGCAATACAAACCGCAATGTTGGCCCATGATTAATGCTAATGATTTGAAAAATTTATAAATGAAATCCTAGATTAAAGTTATGCTGATAATCACTTTACAGTCAACAGCTATATTAGCTACATTCTTGGTAATAAATGCATCCAGTATGTTCAAATTTGAAATTACTCCTATTATAAAGAATTTATTTCTGAATTTTTAGTATTTGATTTGGAATACACTCTAAGGATTTTTTTTTTTTCATTTTTAAATTTATCCACAGTTCTGATACTACCAGAGTTTAGTGATTTAAAAGTTATCCTCCTAGTTCATCTCTCTATAAATGCACAGATGTGCTTGGGGTGTTTGAAGCTGCTGTTTCCTGCCGCAGAGCTTACCTTGTATTGAGAAGCATAAAAAGAAAAAAAAAAGAGAAGTTGCATGAGAAATTCTGCCTGGCTGGAATAATGTTTCTGAAACCTTGTTGGTTTTATATTTTATGGTAAAATTCCAAGAAATTCATGAAAAAAAAATTAGATGTCTTGCTGTTATTACATTTTAAAATAAAATTTCCAGAGACTTATGGAAAAAAAATTCAATTTTAAACTTCTGCTTACTTAGCAGCTCAGTGTTATTTTCTTTAAGAAAATATTAAATTCCCAAAGGCTTCTATGATACAAAAAGAGGCCTTTTGCAATCCCTGAAATTTTCTTGGCAACAAGGGTATACAAGATAGCTGCAGTAGAGAAGAGAACCTAGGGCAGTGTTTGAAGGCGTGAAGAAAAGAAGAAACTACTATGTAAACTGAGAAACTACAGAATCAGTGGCCCAAGGCAAGGAAGGGGTGGGTCAATTTGGTAAGCCTGTTTTTCTAAAATTCTAAAAAGAATTTTCTCCTGTATGATTCTGTGTAAAGAAACATATTCTTTCTATTATAGAAACTCAATCTAAACTGACTGAACCCTGCCCAATCTCGCAAACACAATTTTATATTTCTAGGCAGCTAAAATCAAGCTTGGACATGCAGGATTGATTAAGTGTGATGTAACATCTTTTAAGTCTCCTTCGGGGTCTGGAAACTGTGGTTAGACATGAATAATATCCTCCTTTATGTTTTCATATAAATGGCATTAAGGTGAGACCAGAGATTAAGTATAATAATTTCTAGTCATTCTATTTGGCAGAAATTGAGTATTTAATTACTATTGCTTCAAGCCTATGCAATCATAAGGAATATAGCCAGAATAAAAAGGTAGGCTAAAAAGAAAGGACCCTTTTTTTTTTTTTTTAATTTAAAAGAAGGATTTTCTCCTTTCCCATCTGAATCTGATTATTTTAGTGAAAAACATTTCATGTCCTCTTTCTCCAGGAGAATACCAATCTGTAAAATCAAACACACTAACAAACAAAAAGGAAATAAAGAAAAAGAAAGAAAAAAGAAAAGAACATCTATTCTCACAAAATTCCCAAAGCATATTTTTCCTTATAGCACACTGAAGAAGGATTTTCTCCTTTCCCATCTGAATCTGATTATTTTAGTGAAAAACATTTCATGTCCTCTTTCTCCAGGAGAATACCAATCTGTAAAATCAAACACACTAACAAACAAAAAGGAAATAAAGAAAAAGAAAGAAAAAAGAAAAGAACATCTATTCTCACAAAATTCCCAAAGCATATTTTTCCTTATAGCACACTGTTAGTTGGAAATTATATAATCTATGTGATAGCTATGAGTGCATCTCACCAGGCATACTGAATAGTCTCTAAGCTGAATGCCTGACTAGTTTCCTTTTATGCTTTCACCATTCTGATCTCATATCATCTTCTCATCCACAAACTTTCCTGGGATCTTATTCTTAGAAAAAACAGCCCACGTCCCTTAACCTGACATTCGGACTTTCTGCAATTCCACTCAAACCTACCTTTTCAAACTCAAAATTGAAGTTTTCTTTAACACCAGGCCTTCTAGTCTAATGGAATCTCTACCATCGAGTCTCTCCTTACCAGTTCTCTCCCACAAAAGGGCCCTCCTCACTGCAGGTCCAGGTTTCTGCTTCCTTATGGTCCTTATATAGTGGGACCTTATCGAATCTCCCATAGCTTATTATCTACACTGCTGTAATGCCATTTTCTGCATTCCACTTTGCATTGGCATTATTGATTTATGTCTTTTCTCCTTTTCTACTCATAGTCTTTTTCTCAAAGAATGTTGCTCCTCTGGTTGGGTATGTCATCCTCTCTGATAGTACATCATCTGGAAGAAAGAGATATCATGGAGAGGACTCCTGCCGGAAGGGACAGAAGCTCAACAAATCAGACAAATTAACTCTGTAGGTCAGAAGCTACATGAGCATTTTAAGCTGCCTTGGGACAGAGACACGGCATACTCCATGAGCCCAATGAATCCCGGTTACTCATTCACAGGCTTTGGTGTAGGTTGTTTGGTTACACAGCCCTTGCTCTTGGTTCTAAAACCTGAGACTTTCCCCTAAATTGAGTCATTTTAACCACCCACAAAAAGAGTTATTGATGCACCCTAGTGAGATTGCCCCATTGGTCACCTTGCTGCCTAAACACAAGTTTCTCCCTCCTGGATCCAGATTATTTATCATCTATTCCTTTAATTTACCCCTCCTTGTATCTCTTTTCCCCCATTTCAGCAGTTCATTTTCTCTCCTTATTTTCTCCACCTCTTAACAGCTTTTGACAAGGTTGATTGTTTCCTCTTTTTGAAACACTTTTTTTTCTTAAAGCTTTTGAAACAAAGCAGCAACCATAGCAAAATAAAACCGTGCCTTATTTTCTCGCTGTCTCACAGCCTTCTTTGCCAGCTCTTCCTCTATATGATCACAAAATGCTGGCTTGTTCTAACAGTCTGTCTTTGGCCATCCTCTCTTCTGTATCTACACTTTCTTCCAGGTAATCTAATCCTCTCCGGCCCAGCCTTTCTGCTGAGCTCCAGACTCATGGTCATTACCTACTCAGTCTCTGCTTGGGTGTCTAACAGGCATCTCAATATCAACATGACCAAAACAGAACCACTGACCTTATCCCAGGCTCCAGAATTCCCTCTTCCACAATTCTTTCCTATCTGCCCAATTAGGCACCAAAAAACTAAGACTCAGTCTTATTTTTAACTCCTTCATTATAACCAGATTCCAATCCAAAAGTAAGCTCTATTGATTGTACCTTAATGTGTAACCTGAACTCAAAAGCTTCTATTTCCAAAGATACTACTCTGAGCCAAGCCAGTACCATCTTTCTCCTGGATTATTGCATTAGCCTCCTGACGGGTTTTTCCGAATCCCATTGTGACCAGTATTCCATTCTCCACACAGGATCAAGGATGGTAACTTTAAAGATCAAATCAGATGTTGCCATCCCATGATTAAAACCTGGCAAAGACTTCCAAGAGTGATATAGAATAAAATATAATCTCCTTACAATCACTCATAATGTCATGTCAATATCTTCAGTATTCACTCCCTTCATTATTTTCTTCATTGATTCCATTTCATTTACAGTGGTCTTCTTTCTGATTTTTAATCACTCCCTGAGCTCATTCTCCTAGGGATTTATACTTGCTGCTCCTCCTACTTGAAGTGTTCGTCCTTCAGACATGGCTGCCTGTTTCCCATCATGCAGGTCTCAGTTCGAGTGTCTCTTCTGTCAGAAGTCTTCTCCAAGCAAGTCTCAATCAGTCACTATCATATTACTTTCATCTAACTGTATATCAGGATCTGAAAGATCTTATTTATTTACATTGTCAGTCTTCCCTAACTACAACATGAATTTCTTATAATAGGAGCTTTTTAAATGTACTTGTGTACATCCAGCTCTTAGAATTTTGCTTCAAACATGGAAAGAATTCAATTAATTTTTGTTGAGTGACTGACTAAATGTAAAGTTGAAGATGTGGTCCACAGGATTAAGTACTATTTATATAACTTTTCTTGATCTCATAGTTAACATGATATTCTAGATGAGACTAGAAGTTGAAATGAAGAACCACCAATGGAAGCCTCTTACAAGAAAAAAGTGTAAATTGACTGTGATGGGCTAAAGAATCATTGCAGCAGCTTCCTGACTGGTTCCCTATTTGTATTCATTTTTTAAAAAATAGCTGAAGTATCATTAAAGATGGCAAACACTATTGTAAACTTTTGATCTATGTTGAAGCAAGTCAGAAGACTTCAGATGGGATTAAGGATTTCAAAAGCCCTTACATTATTCTCTGATCTTAAGAAGAAAGACAGTTGAATTGAATATATAGAAGAAAATAAACAGAATAAAATTTTTTAGTGGTTACCAGAGGGTGTGGGGAGAGGAGAGGAGGGAAGTAGACGGGGTAAAAGTGGTTAAATATGTGGTGACAGAAAGAAATCTAACTATGGGAGGCAATAGTTAATAAATAAATTAAATAAACTAAAAAAATTTAAAAATAAAATTTTCTTCCTTTTTATAAAAAAGTTTTTTTTTTTGTTCATAAGCAGTATGCACTAATTGAATAAGAAATAATATTGACCGAATCTAAAATATGGCTAAACAAAATATTCCAACAGTCTCAATACCTGAAAGATAACAATGTGATTTGGTAAGTCTCATTTTATTATTAATTGCTGAAGTGAGAAATGGACCTATGGTTTCCCATTTCCATTCCTGTTAAGCATGACTCACAGCAAATTAAAACCTGGTAGGGCCCTCATGAATATCTTTTAAACTATAAGACTTGGTGGATTCAAGAGTCCGAGCTAGTTTCCTCAAAGAACTCAAGAGGAGGATAACAGAGGTCATAATTAGCAGAGATGGAGAGGGTGTATGAAAACAGGAAATACTACAGGTCTAGAAGCCTAGAAGTCTTACTTTGGATGTTCACTATTATTTTGGTAGAATATAATAAACTATGATTTGAGGAAGAAGACGATTGTTACAAATCTATATACTTTACTGGGAAAATCATACACGGCTCTCCAGTCCTGGGGCCAGAGCTTATTGACCTTGATTGTGTATAAAAAAAAAAAAAGGCTTTTATTTAATAAGTATGGTTATTTACTTTTTTATTTTGTCCAGAGTGGAGCTCAAAAGATAAGAATTAGATAGGTCAGCAATTAAGTCCTGGAAAAATAAATAGTCCTAGAAGTACTAGGTAGAGTTAAGATCACTTAGGCCTAGGTGACTCAGCAAGGAGGAGAGGATACTAGGAAGGTAGAATTGATCTGAGCAGGCAGATGCAATCAGGAGCCTGAGAAAGCAGAATGGGAGCATTGAGTGTGCGGGTGGCACTGGGACCTGAGAGCATCAGAGAGCATCCGTGTTTTGCCTCCCTGCTCTGTACGCTGCCTGGAAGTGGGCTTGCCCTCACTGGCCAGTTACTTGAGGGAGGACACAGGAGGGGAGAGGAATCCAAGGCCCAATTAACTCAAATACTATTTTGACTGCAATTGGAAAAGTTAACTATTTCTTAATCACAGTTGGTTCTCGTTCTCCCTCCCTCTCTCTTTCTCACTCTGCCAAAACATTTAATAGTTTATCATAAAATATTATATGCATTAGAAATAGTAGGAAAATATATGTATAATAAAACAGACTTTAACCTGGAAGATATACCCCCAGTTATGTGGTTAAATAAATTAACTTCAAATTAATCTCAATTATGGTTAAGTAGATTTATCTCAATTGAGGTTACTCTGTGTTTAGACATATTCCTATTAAGAAATATAAAATCAAATAACTTGGTTTAAGAAGCCCTAACAATATCTATTTGACCCAAAGGCATATTTCTTCTTTGAAAAACTATTCAGTAAAGAGAGGTACTATTATTTATTCTAAATGGATCTGATTCTTTTATAAGTTTTTAGCTAAATTACATTAAATGTAATCAAACCCTAGAGGACAATAATATGGTAAAGTTCAGTTAGGTTGGCTTTAGAATTCTATCCACAATTCTCCAGTCAATAGCCAATTATAAGTACACTGGAGAATTTAACTCTGCAATTTGAAAAAAGAATCCATTAAAATAATAATGATCAAGTTAAGATCAACTGTAAGTCATCTAAATGCTTTATTGTAAGAAAGTAAAAAGATAAAATGTCATCATTGGAGATACTTTGCTGATCACACCTACTAAGTTTGTCCCTTCCTCAATGGTATCAACATTAATACAACTAACAGCAATATTAATAAAAGTGCCCTTTAAATGAAATTCCATTAAATAGGTTACTTCCTTACCATTTAAGAGGTGAAGACCAACAAAACACAGGTATCATAGTTTTATAGTTCTTGACTCTCAACACAAATGAAAGTCTACATCACTTCAATATAAATAATACAATATGTGCTACAATATAAAGGTGTGGACTTTATGGTCTAATTTTCTCAAAGTTATTCGAGGGCAATCCCTCTTATAAAACTCAAATGTCGTGGGTTCCACAATATGAAATTGTGTGTAACTCTCTTACTAGAAAAAACAGATTAACATAAATGTGATTTTTCCAAAGTAAAAGTGATTGAGTATCAAGAAAGTTTGAATATGCCACCATGTGCTCTATTTGAAAAGTGGTACGAAGCCAGATAACTTTATTGCTACTCAGAGAGGTAATTCTTTGCCCACTTGCCATCTGCTCATGTGTCCTGGATCCCCTCTCTGGAAATCAGTTTAACTCTAGTACATCCACACTGACTGGTCTCCCTAGTTCAGCTCACGCTTCCTGATCTGGCCCTTTAAGCAGAGCAGCTTATTCCTTAATGTTAACAGGAGGTACCAGTTACAGAATACTTGCTAAGTTCTTAATTCCCATCACAGCCCTATTAGCAGATCCTGTTAGGATGCTTGTTTCATAGATGACAAATTGAGGCTAGGATAGGTCAAGTAACTTGCTAAATAACTTGTAAAGCCAGGATTTGAATCCTGCTTCAGTATTTGTATCCTTAACTCATGGGATCTCATTTAATTAGTTATGATAAATCTTTCTTTCTTTCTCTTTCTTTCTTTCTTTCTTTCTTTCTTTCTTTCTTTCTTTCTTTCTTTCTTTCTTTCTTTCTTTCTTTCTTTCTTTCTTTCTTTCTTT
>NW_006440624.1:2380664-2422696 GCF_000325575.1 Pteropus alecto
CTCTCTCCCCTCCCTCCCTCCCTCTCTCTCATCTCTCCCTCTCCCCTCCCCCTCTCTCCCTCTCTCTCTCACCCTTTCTCTCTCCCTCCCTTCCTGCCTTTTTTAGTGTGGTCTTATATCAGAAATCCTTTTCATTTTGGGGAGTGGTGGGGACGGGGTGGTGGTGAGGGGAATGTGTCTGTCACTTTGTGGAAACAAAAAATGTTTATCTGAGCCATCAGTTAAAAAGCCCTTTTGTGTCTGCTGATTCAGTACAATATCGTAACCATGAGAACACTCAGAGAAAGAAGGATGTCATGCGGGAGCCTAGTATCTTTGCAAGAGTGAGCACAATTCCAGGTAAAGTGCTCATTCAGCTATTTCCCTTGAGGAAAAGGGAGGAGGGGCTACGTCCATACTAACCTCCAGGCCCTTGCCTCCCCCGACTCCTTCCCGCCTTTTCCCCCTTCCCACTTGCTTACCTTGGTCAGGAAAAGGTACTTTGAGAAAATCAAGAGGGAAAGTAATGTCCGGGTTTCAGGCTGCTGTGATACAGGTACACACTCAGCTTGGCTGCTTATGGATTCTACTTTCTAATAACATGTCCTCAACTTGACCTCGGGGAGTGGGTTAGAGGAGTTATTTATCCAATCCCCACTTTTCACCTGTTATTCATACTGTCAGCAGAAGGAGCCTTTTTACCGTAGTTGTTGGGCTGAACTTGCTTCGGAGAGTTTGTCCCCCTGCTTGGTCACAAACTGATTGTCTGAAAGTCAGCGCTCACTCACCTGTCTCGGAAGTCTGTGCCAAGTGTGGGAGGAGGGGCACACGCGGCTCACCTGACCGAGGCTGGGGCTCTGCTCCTGGCAGTGCCCCTCCACACGCAGGGTCATCAAGCCCAAGAAGCTGTTAATTATTACTCCTTTTTGCCACCGCAGGGAAGTGTCAGAAACCTGAGCCACTCCCTGCGCCTCAGTGCATGTTGGGAGTGTTTACTTTCTTTCTTAAGAGCAGCTGATAGGAATACTCCTTTGCTCCTTGTCACATATCTTGAGGAGAAGTGAATTGACATTCTGGTTAACATTTTAACCGCTGAATTGGACAGATTCTAATCTCTACTATCTAGATTATAGAGAAATATTCTATGTAAGAAATGACAGCAACTATGACTGAATGTCATTTTTCACCTGTCTTTTAAAATTTTTCTCTTTCAATTAGAAATTTCATGATTTTCTTTTCCTGTTCCCCACCACCACCTCTTTTGCCCGCCAGCACCTTTTCACTCAAGACAGTGCTTCTCAGACCTCAGGGCACACCAGAATCCTAATATAACTTGCTAAACCCATATACCCGTAGGCCTTGGCACCTATGCGTCTCTGATCTAGTAGGTCTGGGGTAGGCTACTGGCATCTGTATTTTTTTTTTTATAAGCTCCTCAGAAGAATTTGGTAGACATCAAAGTGTTAAAACATTGTAGTAAAGTATAAATGAGGAAATGAATAACAATTTAGTTGTTACCTATTGAATTGGATTTGGAGATTTTGCTTTTCCTTACTACCTCCAATTTCAAAAAGTTAACTAGACCTGTTGTGATCATTTTGCAATATATACAACCATCAAATCATTATGTTGCACACCTGAAACTAATATAATTTCATACGTCAGTTATACCCCAGTTTCTAAAGAAAAGAATGGATAAAGGCATTGACACAGAAAAAACAAAAAAAGAAAGAAAGAAAAAGAAAGGAGGAAGTCACCTAAGACTTAGAAACCCTCAGATTTTGGAGATTTTGCTTTTCTTTACTACCTGCAATTTCATGTTTTTATTTACACACACACACACACACACACACACATACACACACATTTCCCGGTCTTGTTGATAATTTTTTAAAGGTTATTTTTCAAGTATAAATCTTAGAGCCCTCGAAAGGAATTAAATACTGTTGCAATGAGTTTAGTAGGCAGAGTTGATTTCTGGTGTCCTGTGTGTTCAAGCATCAAATTCACAGACTGATCATCACTAAAGATTTTCAGATTAGATGTTCAATAGATATAGTATTTTAAGGGTTCTATATGTTCAAAAAGTTGGCCAGTTTATTTTAGTTAATTTGTGATATACAGAGATCAGAAGGAATAAAATTTTCCATTCTTTGGGCTATTTTAATAAACTGAACAGAATTAGTCAAATGGCCTTATTGGGTAACAATAAAAATTTCTATCACCTCATATGTGAAGACAATGTGACTTGGTGTTACTTGTGGGTATTAGTTTGATTGCCATGTTGGCACTACACCCCCCTGCCGGTATGGGCTGACCTTTGAATGATGACTAACAGACCTGCAGTGTCTACAGCTCCTAGGCTCCAGAATGTCTTTGTTCAGATCCAAGCTCTACCTCTATTGTCTGCACTCTGCGGGGGTCTTTTATTTATTAGTCTCGGGGCAACTTGTTTGGCATTTTTTTTTTTTCTGCAAGCCTCCTGGAAAGTTTTATTCCAATTATTGATTTGCAACTTGTTTCCTTTAGTTGGAGGCTCACTGACTCCTTTTGTTTTTGAGTACTTACTCTTTTATAAACATGCAATTTTTATTTTGTAATATGAAAATACATAAGTACACATGTATAATGTGGAGAATTTAAAAAACAGAAATGTAGATGAAAAAGATCACCTACAATTCCGTCTCTCAAATATAGTTACTGTAAATAATTTGGTGAATGTCTTTATTGACATAGTTTCTCTGTGGGTATTTATCAACATGCTACTACATTTGGCTTATTGTTTTATAACCTGCTTTTATCACATAGAACATATTATCAACAATTTACCATTTGTCAGTTAGTTTTTTTTTTTCTGCAATGTGATTTTAACTAGCTGCAGTATATTACACAATATGAATATACCATTATTTGGTTCATCAGTCCCTTATTGTGAAAATTTATATAACTATATACAACACTGCAGTAAATGTTTATAACTATACACAACGATGATTATGCCTTTTAGCTTCATTCAACAAATGAAGTTGCCAAATGAAAGAGAATGACATTTTTAAAGAATTTCGCTCAAAACAAAGTGTCAGTGTTATACTCTTAGGGTAACTCCTGGATTATTATTCTTCTTTTGAACATTTACTCATTTGAAAGCTAAAAAGAAAACACACATTCTATTTTAAAATATGTACATTATTGATTATCCATAAGATTGAACTTTTTCTTTAGACATCCTGTATTTCTGGGTTTTGTTTTTTTTTTTTTTTGGTTTATTGTACTTTTTGTTCATCTTTTCTGTATTGATTTATAAGATCTCTTTATATAATTAAAGACAGCAACTCTTCATCATATATGCTGTGACTACATTTCCCAGTATTGTTTGCCTTTTAGTTTGCTTATAGTAGAGTTTTGACATAAAAAATTTAAAAATTTAGTCAATCCATTAATATTTTTCTTTATTGCTTACATCTCAGTGTTAAAAAGCTTTCCCATTCTTAAAATATACATATATTTTCCTTCTAGCTTATTTGTTTAGCTATTACTTTTTTATTAAATTTCAACATTTCAACCCACCTGGACTTTATGATATTAAAAACTGAGATATTTAAATCTAACTTAATTTTTAAAATTATTAAGCTATTAACCGAGTAGCATTTATTAAATAATTATAGATTATAAACTCCACTAGGCAAGTGCTGTATCTTATTCTCTATTTTATCCCTAAAGCTTAGTACAGTGACTGACAGGATCATGGTTGCTCAGGCCAAATGCTGAATACAGTCACTTTTGAGTTCCTTTGTCTCCTCCTTCCATTTCCCACAAGCACCGATGTTGCATCTTAGCCTCTGCATAGCCACTGCCCTCTAGCTTAGGCCAGCATCACTTCTTGCTCAGATACTACAGATGACCTCCTAATTGGTACTGCCTCAACTCTTGTCCCACTACAGTCTATTTTCCTTCACCTGTAGCCAGCATAGTCTTCTACAAACAAAAATCAGGTAACAATACCACCTCTGATTTCTTTTACTAAAAGGACTCCCCTTCTTCCCCCAATACACACACTCTTTGACCTTACTGCTTGTCTGCTTCTGACTATTGACTCTATACTTACTGCCCTGTTTTGAATTTTGTTCCTGGAACAGACCAAGCTGTTCCTGACTCACTGCCTTCACACTTGGTACAGTCTCTGCTAAGAAAGCTCTGTTCTTGTCACAGCTGGTTTCTTTTAACTTTTCTGGGTTTTTTTTTCCCCCTAAATATTTCTCTTCAGAGAGGCATTCCATGACCATTCGATCCAAGTAAGGCCTCCAATCTTTATCACGGTCCCCTGTTTTATTGTACTAATGGAAGTTATCACTATACGAATGTATTTTACAGTTCTGTTTATTATTGAGTGCATATTTGTTGTTTTGAGGGACCTGTTTATTTCACCCTTCTTCGCATTAAAACATAAGCTCTAATAGAATAGAGACTGTGACTTCTAGGTTCACTACTCTGTCCTCAGTTCCTAGAAGAATGCCAGGCCCATGTAAGTAACTTAAGAAACATTGGCTCATGAACAAATAATGGTGGTTTAATAAATATGTGTTGAGTAGATAAATATATATTTTTCTTGATTCGAAAGAACATTATTATCAAATACTAAGCACAAATTTTTCTTGATTATCTTAACCTTGTAATGCTAAAGATAGTTGCTCACTATAGAATAATAATGATTTAGTTTATATTTAGTATTTTCATCATTTACTATTGTCATTGGCAATTTCTCCTAGACCAGCAGGCAAATCTGTAATCAGGAAGTTATAAACTCCATGAGGCAAGTACTATGTACAGAGCTTTCGTAGCAGAGGCAGTACCAAGTGCCAAGGCAGTGAGGCAGGAACAGCTTAGTCTGTTCCAGGAACAAAATTCAAAACAGAGCAGTAAGCATAGAGTTGATAGCCAGGAGCAGACAAGCAGTAAAGTCAAAGAGTATGTGTGTTGGTGGCGGAGTTGATGACTTCAGGCCCAGGGAAGAAAGGCTCTTAAAAATAGATATTTTTCTTGTTTAATGACTTCTTTGAGGGCATTGGAGTGAGTGCTGGATTGACTGCCATAATGGTTCTGATTTTCCTGACTTCTGATATCCTTCAGAAGGGTTTTCCTACAGTAGTTCTGGGCTTGGCCATGTGATCTATTTTGATCAATGGCTCAATACCAAGTGTTATAAAGCAGAGGGTTGAAACTCAGTTGTGCACTGGAACTTACTCTCTAAACAAGCCTGGGCTGGCCTGTGGGATGATGAGACCCTCCGCCCAGTTGTCCCATTACCCGAGCTGACAGCTTAAAAGCAGAGCCACTAAGCTAACCTGTAGCTGACTAAAGACCCACAAATGAGTTCAGCTGAGAATAGCAGAACTGCCCAGATGAGTCCAGCCCAAAGTGCCAACCACAGAACTGTGAGTTACATCAATGGCTGTTGAGTTAAGCCACTAAATTTTGGTGTGGTGTTTTAGAACAAAGGCTAACCGATACATCTGGTGTGTTTTTCTCACACAAACCTCTGAGAGCACACAAACACACAAATGTGCATACACACCGATATATTGTTAAATGGAAAGCAAGAGAGACCCTTGCATCACAATACGTTCCTACCACAATTCTGCTTCGAGGATGCAATGAACCATAGAAATGGAACAGAAAAGCAGGAGAAGAAAAAAGATGTGCGTTATCTTGAGATTAGGCCATTTCCACAGACTATTAAATCACTCTGGAAAAATATTTAGAAATGATTGTAACTTGAAGAAAATACATGGTGTACGAGAAATTGTCTGATTCTAATACTGCGTGAACCATGGACCACTCATATCAGTTCATTTCTTGGCCTTATTCCTCATTTCATATCTGAGGCTGTCCTCAAAGCCCAGGCTATGCACTAAATGAAGGAGAAAAGAAAAAAGTGTAGCCTCAAACATTGAGGAGACTTCAAATAAAAACCGGACTGGAAATTGCCTTAATAAGGAAGCCCGGCTCTCATTGTGAGGCAGCATGACAAATTACTTTTTCAATACAACGAGCTTGAAATAAATATATTTTAGAATTGGGAATTTTGCCACGGAGACTTTAATAAATTAAAACATTCTCTAGGGAAAATCCCAACATTTATCTTGAGCTTGTAGAATAAGCTGTCATATCCTGTTTAAATTAAGGAACATGTAATTGCTTTCCCATAAAAACAAAAACTTTAGAACTTTGATTTAAAAAAGAAAAATTCTTCATTGAGAAAAATAAGAGAAGGGAGGAGAAGTTCCTCTTTAAAATTACACCAAAACTTTAATTAAAGCAATGTTGTTATCGATGTACATACAGGTCATTTAAAAACTTTTGGGTAGTCGATGAATTTTTAAAAAGCCTCACCCTTCTGTAGTTATTGTATATTCTGCAGTTACACTGACTTTTGAATCAGGCTATGATTTGTCCTAATGATGAGGATGAGTGCCTCACAACTCCTTTTATAACTTGAACAATAAAAAATAATTCTATTAATTGAGAAGTAATAAAAATAATTTCTATTTTAATGTATTTTTTTCTCCTATAAGAGGCAGTTTCTTATCTTCAATATAGACTGGTTTCCAATAGTGTAATGGCCAGTGGAAATAATTCAGTTTAGTCAGTCACTGAGAAATTACTGGAATGCAAGGGTGATCTGGCTGGGATATCTGTCATTCCATTGGTCACCAGGGTTGATCTGGCTGATCTGACTGGCTCGGCAAGGCTGGTGTCCCTTTGTTTCTCAACCGCTCCGTGTCAGTTCCTCCAAAAGCTGTGCAGTCTTCTAGGTGGAAGAAGACAACTTTCCGTGACAGAAGAGGACCATTCTTTGGTCAGAGGTGTAAGAGTAGCTGAGATCCCCTGCTAAAACCAGCAAACGAGCCCTCAAGGGCCAACAGTAGGAGAATGTAGGGTAGTCAAACTTCCAAGATCCCGGACTCATTGAAATAAGGCACTGCATGTGATAGTCTGCCCTCAAAAAAAAAAAAAAAAAAAAAATACTGTGTGCCAGCAGGGGCAGAGATGGTCATTAAAAAGAACAATAAGACGACCTGACAATCTTCAACATCAAGATGAAGGCCACTTGGTCTTTTCTGCCACAGGAGAGAAGAGATTCAAAATTCAGTGACAGTGAGGAACACAGGGTGTTTTGATAGATTTTAAGAAGCAGGAGGCAAAATGTTGTTTTTGTTTTTCTTTTAACAAAGGTACCTTTCGAATGAATGGAGAAGCATTTTTAAATAAACAAAATGAGCAGTAATTATTCTCCCACCCTAAATATTACTGCTTTTTAAAATGGATAATTGTGTACAAAACAAAGAAATTCAATAGAATGTGACAGTGATTGCTGTTTTTCTAAATATGACATTTAGCCAATTTGATTCGTATTTCATTCTGTTTCTTTATTCCTTCTCCCTAAATGCACACACTTCTTAATATTCTACAAGATATTTCAAGTTTTGGAAAAGAATGAATAAAATAATAATAATAATAATAATGATAATAAATGTATTGAATGAAAATTTTATTTCAAGTGACCACAGCTTGTAAGCAATGAAGATCAATGTACTTAAACCTCAATATCAGTAGTTGAATAGTATGGAAATGAAGTTGTCACCTGGATATTCTTTAGGGATGTATTTGTAATAGTGATCACACTTCTAACCAAAAAAACTTCATTATTTAGTCTGATTCCTATACAGAATACATGAAATACTAATAACACAATTCACATTAATTCAGACTATAAGTGATGTGTTCTGTACTTGTACCTTTATGTGCCCCATTGCTAAAGAACTACGTTAGTGACAGCTCCCATAATCCTACATTCATTCAAAACATCCTGTTGCTTATAGCATACGCTTGGCCACTTGGCTCAGTAGTTATGCTTGGGGATAACAAAGTGTTTTGTTTTGTTTTTTATTTTAAAAGTATCATACATAGTGGAAGACTTAAAACAATGTTATGCACAATTGACTACTGTTTTCTTAGATGAATCCACAATGCTTTCTGTACCACCTTTAATAACTCCAGCTACATACAGGTCATATATTCCAAGCATAGGTGCTAGTTTAATTTCAGAAAACAAGATATAGTTGACCTTGTGTTTGTTATAGCTACAACATGCAGCCTCTTGAGCATATCTTGTTTGCACTAAAGAATCCTTCCTGGGGTAAAATTTTGACCTCACCCAGGTCACAGCATATCTCAGAACTAGGTTAAATGCTTGAGTAATGTAATTACATTTCTTTTGGGTTGTGTACTCATTAGTTATAATAAAATGCTGATCTGGAATAAATATTAGTCTATCTGAGCCACTCTCCTTTAGGCTATGTATTTTTTTTTCTAATTTTTGCAGGTAGTCTTTGCTTTTGACATCTAATATTATGTAGTTTTGCCACTTTCATTTTTTATTGGTTCAACAATCCTAAGAAAGTAGAATAGTTCCCAAATTTCTCCTCTACTATGATCTAATTTTTCTGTTTAAATTAATTTAATTGAGGTATAGTTTATATATAATACAAGGCACCTATTTTAAGTGTACAGTTTGAGTTTTGATGAATGAGTGTAACTGTAACCATCTCTGCAATCGAAATGGAGAATATTTCCACTACTCCCACATTTTCCCCTCATGCCCCTTTGTAGTCCTTCATCCCTGCCTGTAGGAAGCTACTGATCTGTTCCTCATTACAATAGATTATTTTGCTTGTCTTGAAACTGCATCTGTATAGTAACCACAGGATTGTACTTAGCTTGCACATTTACTTGGAATGTCTGGGGATTTTGATGAAGATTCATTCTCTTACTTAACAAATGTTTATGGAGCTTCTATCAGACATTTCTCATCAATCTTTCTGTCTTTGCAGGTGCTGATAGTAAAATTGGGGATAATTTTATAATTATCTTTTATAGGTGAAATTTATATTACTTGTCAATATGCAATATGAAAGTTAAGGGAAAGAAATATTCTAAGTACATTTCTTCAATTTTCAGATTGGACAATTGAGTTTTGTATTGAGTATTGAGTTTTACTGAGTATAACATATAGAATAAACACATACTTAAAGTATAAATTTAAGTTTTGACATATGTATGCCACCATGAAATTATCACACTCACAATAATGAACAATGTCTGTCACCCCGAGCAGTATCCTCATGATCCTTCTCCCCATTCTGTCCAAGGAAGAATTCTAATTTTTCCACATCTTCACCAACACTTAGCATGGTTAGTCTTTTTAATTTTAGCCATTCTCTTAGGGATATAGTGGTCTCTCATTGTGCTTTTAATCTACGTTGCCCTAATGGCTAATGATGTTGAGAATGCTTTATGTGACTTTTTTTTTTTTTGAGTATATTATTTAGAAGAGGTTTTCCAATACTTTAAGACTTTACTGATGAAACCAGTGATGATATTGACAAGTGTGATTTTTTTGATATTAGATAATGAAACAGGTTAACATTTAGAAAATCTACATAAGTCAGTAAATGAATATTTTCTAAATGACTAAAACATAATGTCACAAACTCTTGCATGGGTAAAAGATTCATATAAAGTTCAAAATAGATCAGTGGATTTTATTATAACACGGTGTAAAAAGTTCGTTGATACGATTTTAGGTTCCACATTGCAGCTCACTTTTTTGAGATTGTGTAGTATCAAAAAAGAATTTTCACAACTACCAAAATTTTTTGAAAAGGAGAAACTATTAAAATACTACTCTTTCCAACCATCTATGTGTATAGCACCAGGTTTTGTCACTATTATAATGTATTAAATACAGAAACAGATATGGAAATCCAGATGATTTTTCCATTAAGATAGATATCAAAGAAATTTGCAAACTGTAACATAGCACTCTCAAGAAATTTGTTTTGGAAAATAAAGTGCGTTATATGATCATTTTTCATAAAATGTGATATATGAGTAATAATGTAATGAGTTGATTTTTGAAAATAAATTAACAGATAAATTAAATATTTTTTCAGTTTTAATTTTTAACGTGGTAAACATTGATAAATATAATTTACACAAGCAAAAATTCTTTGAGGTCCTCAATAATTTTGAAGAGTGTAAAGGGAGTTCAGAAACAAAAAACTGAGAATCACTGATTGGAAACAAAGATATGGGCGGGACCTAGAGTACTAGATTTGAGAGTCATCAGCATTTTTCTGGTAATGAATTTGCCCAGAAATAGTTTATAAAGGGAGAAAGAAAGACTCCTAACTAAACTCTGAGATGTAGTTTCTTAACCTAAGTCTCCCTCATTTACAGAATGAGAATAATATTCTGTGCATTGCTGTAAATGGGTTAGCATTTGTAAAACACTTGACACAAAAGAGGTATTTAAATAATATTTACTTTTTAACCTTCTTCTCAGAGATAATATAGAATTAGTTTCTCAGACGTTTTCTAGGTAACCATTTAGTTGGGTCCTCTTAGTTTTCTTTATGGAGAAGCAAGCAGAGAGAGAAATAAGAGGGGGAAAGCAAGTTTGATTGAGATAATGGAAGGTAAGCGTAGCTTGGCACCCACCCCTACACTATATTTGTAAAGTTCAAGCAGCCCCAACACTGGAGATGACTGGTTTTATTCTTTTAAATTGAGTTAAAATGTTTTAGCCATTTTACAGTGTGGAATAAAGAACACAGAGGCATTGAGATCAGATATGATTTGAATTCTGGTCCTGCTCCATACTCAATGTGTGACTTTGGGCAGTTAAACTCTTGGAGCACTAGTTTCCTCATTTATAAAATGAAGAAAGACCTTAACAGAGACCTCAGATTAGAGTCATATTATGTAAGGAGATGCAAGATGCAAGTGAAGAGCTATGTATCTTGCACATAATAGTTGCTCAATACATAGAGGTTGTTATCACTATTTACTGAGGAGTAAGCAGGCAAGGGTGACAAAATGATGCTCCCAAGACTGATGTTATGAGTTATAACTGAGTGATAGACTAAAAGTAAAAGGAAAGTAGACTCTGGACAATAAAAAAATTAGAAAAACACTTTGAAATTTTCACATTTTCATTCTGACTCAAGTATCATTTTCATCTTTTCCAAAAACTTAGACTGAAGGTAACCGAAATTAAGTCTGAGATGCAGACAAAATAGAAAGAGTGGTACAAACCAAAGCCACAGATTTTCAGGTAGATGGAGAAGTAATTGTGAGAGAAGACAAGTAGAACAGCGTGTCTGCACAAATTTGAAGGATTTTGCAATGTTATTCAGCCAAAAGCTTATGTTTTGCAACTGTGATTATGCTGTCATCTGCCAGCCTCCATTTTCTTGGCATCTCTTTATATGTTATTAATTGAAAGTTGATTTCTTTTCCTAAAAGTCATGAATATATTAGAGGTAGATAGTTTAGGCTTTGGAGCCAGGCAGAACTTGTTTTGATTTTTAGCTCTGCCAATTTGGGCAAATTAATTAATGTAACCTATATAGTTGAGCTCCTACTATGTCCTTGGTATTGCAGTAATTTCTGATAAGATGATAGTGAGCAAAGGCACCAACAATCCCCACACTCATGAGCCTCAGAGTATCAAGTGGGAAACAAATATTATTTAAAAATTACACTAATGAATGTATAATTACATATTTATATCAGTTCTAAACTGTATTATAATTTAAGGGAGATTGGGAGAAAAACATTATAGACAGAAGAAATAGAATGTGCAGAAAAGAAGGGAGCAGGAAAAATTAAAAGACCAAGAAGAATCCAGTGTAGCTGCAGTGAAGGGAGCCCGAGGAGAATGAGGAAACCTCAGTTTCCTGATCTGTAAACTGGAGATAATTCCTTGTAGCATTATCTTATGAATGAGTGAGAGTATTATGATACTGCGCAACCAATACTGGTTACTCATTAAATGGTGACTGCAATTATCGTTACATTACTGTTGCAGAGATGGAGACGTTTCTTGAATTATGTAATATCAGATCAATCTTTTCTTTAACATTTTAGTTGTGCCACCCTTTACGACTGACCTCTGGCAGACAAATGCAGTCCCTTCAATGCCCAGCAAACCTGTAGTCTAGGGAGAAACTAAATTAAGGGTGTTTTCTTTTGGTTTTGGACCACATAGATCTTGTCAGTAAGAAAAAGAATATCAGTAAAGCATGGTTGAAAGGAAGGAGTGAAGGAGGAGAAAAACCCGATGTTCTAAATCTTTTGTTTTTTTTTCAGACATGTCTTGAAATGTGACATTCCATTCCCCTAATCTGTCATTTTCTATCTTATAGGCAAAAGTTCCAAACTCCCAACATGTTCCTGCAAGTAAAGGTCTGAACAAGAAAGCTATTGTAGAAAAATCTTTTTTAGCAGTATCAGTGGAATAGAATTGAACTGGAGATTTAGGTGGTCTCATTCATCCAGTGCCTTTTAAATGGACCCCAGGGAGAGAGGCCCTGTAACCCAGTAGCCTCTCTAAATCCTGTCTCTGCTTTTGACTTCCCTGTGTCTTAGTTTCCCCATCTGTAAAACAGAGGTAATGATGAAAATAGTAATATCTTCTTCCTAGGGTGGTTGTGAGGATTAAATGAGTAAACACAGTGAATGTGCAAAACTTTGAGAACAATTCTTGGCACAGAGCATGCATGCGTAAATGTTAGCTGTTGTTTTAGTGCCTAAAGTAGTTGCCGGTTTTGCCCGTCTCTTCTTTCCAACATACACACGTGCACACCCATATACATATATAAATATAAACACACACACACACACACACACACACACACACACACACACCAGGTTTTTATAATATTGATGTCAGGAAGTGTATAATCTTCTCAGGGTGTTGTATACAATTAAATGGGCTTTGAATTTAATGAGTTTTCAAATACTGTAGCTCTTAAGGGCAGTAGACAAAAGGAAAAAAATTTAAATTTCCACTGCATCTTTCTAGAGACTAGTGTTCTTTCATAATAGTCAGTGCATGAGGTAGAAAAGAGTGTGGGGGGTTTTGGGGGGCAGCTCTTTTTCCTCTTCCTAATTTTATTCGTGACCATCAATCCACACCAATCTTACCAGCTATCTCATCCTCTAGTACCCATGCCAGCGAAATTAAGGCCCAGGGAAAAGGTAAAGAGATATAGCAGGGACGGGAGTTGAGAATCCATGCATTATTTTACTCACAATTTAGCTTCCTAAATCCAGACCAAGATCTTATGATTTCAAACCAGACTTCCTGTATTCTCCTCCCTGACCCCATCTGCGACTACTTGAGGCCACACCACTTCCAATGCTGCTGGGTTTCTTTATGGGAGAGGCTAATGTTCAACCTGGAGGGCTTTATCCTGAGGCTCCCAATAGGCATCTCAAATCTAATGTCTGAAAGCAAACTCCTGATTAGCACTCACCCCAAACTGCATTTTTTCCACCTTAGTAAACTATTCTTCCAGTTGTTCAGGCCATAAAATATAGAGACAGCCTCAGCTCCTCTTTCTTTCCTACTTCATCCAATCCATGGGCAAATCCTATTTGTTCTTTCTTCAGAATGTATCTAGGATGCTCCAATTATTAACACCTCCATGTGCCATCTGGTTGGAGGCATCATCCTCTCACTCATGGATTTTGGAAAATTTAATAATTGGTCTCTTGCTTCCATTGTGCTTCTCCCACACAGCCTATTCTCAAAGTGATCCTTTCGGAGAACTATTTAAATATCATCTTTTAGATCATGTCATTCATAACGCTTAAGAAAGCTCAAGTGGCTCCTTATTTCACTCAGTCAAAACTGAAGTCTTGACAGTGACTCTAAAGACTCTATGCAATCTGGCTTATTATACAGTTGAACACGTTTTCCAATCCTCTCTATACTGCTCTTTTTTTTGTTTTTTTCCAGCCACATTTCCCTCCTGGAGAAGACTTAGAGTGTTTGCAGTTGCTGTCCCCTCTACCTGACATACATTTCCCCCAGATGAGACATCCATATGGCTTACGTCAAATTCATGCTGAATTGTCATTTTTGCGGCAATTACTCCTCTGATTACCCCAATTAAAATTGCAACCCTACCCCACTCAACGTCACCTTACTCCCTTCCTTGCCATGTTTTCTCCATAGTGCTTATTACTTTTCACTTTTCTGTTTGTGTATTGTTTATTCCCTTCCACTACACAATAAATTCCATGAGGACACAAATTTTCGTCTCTTTTGCTCACTGCTACCATATTAGGGGTTCCAATTATGCCTGGAATGTAGTAGACACTAAAAATTTTGTTGATTGATTAAATTAACAAATGAATGAATACACCAATGATTATATTTACTTTGGACTACGTTATTAGGTGAAAGACATGGTTTAAATTTTATTTTAATGAGTTCTTATAGCATGGGCCTTTTATTATAGAGGGGCGCAATAAGGATGGACTATTTTGCCAAATATACAGTGAAGGCCTTCTTGAAACCTCAAGACATAATGCTGAGTACCATTCTCATCCATGTATGTGAACAGCTTAGGCTGCTATCATATTTTGGGATTAAATTTTTAGCCTAATAGATAATATGTTCTGATAGAGAATTTCAAAGGAACTGTTTCCCCTGAATCTTAACAAAGCTTACCTTTTTTCACATGATTTAGTTGCATGGATACCACTAACAAAATGGTGATATCTTTCTCTTATTTCTGCTTCAAAGTGCCATTGTGAGAATAATTAAGTACTTATGTTTATAGAAGTGTTTTTAGTAATTATTTAAGGGTCTAGGAGACTTTCCAAGAGGATTTTCTTGCTAAAGATCCTGTCTGATGCATGAAGAGGCCCAACCTTGCAGCCACTGCACACCCAGAAACCACAGGGACAAAGGGAATCAGGGCAGTGACTCATGTTCTCCCGGTTCAGTTTGTGCCAGGACACCACATGCAGACAAAGCATTGGTTCTTAAACTTCAGCATGTGTCAGAATCACCCAAGGACTTTATAGAATACAGACTACTGAACCTCAGCCCTAGAGTTTCTGAGTCAGTATGTCCTTGATGAAATCCAAGAATTTGCATTTTTAACAAGTTGCCAGGTGATACTACGCTTCTGGTTTAGGGATTAGCCTTTGGAATAGATGTTTGCTGCTTCTCTTTCCAGAACTGGATGCAAACCCTTCCTCCGTCTTAGCTGCTGGACTCTGTGCCCAGGTTGGGGCTCCCTTGCGGTCACATCCAGGCCCTTGTTGGTGGCTGAGAGAGGGACCAGAAGTGATTAATGAGGCTTAAATCTCAGTCTTCCCGGGCTGAGCTTCTACAACTATGAGGACTGACTTTTCTATTGCTTACAAGTGGAGATGACACCACAAAGGCTCTTGTACCAAAGGATTAATTTAGTTAATTCATTTATTCCTCAGATGAAGAAAGAGAGAAAACTGAGACCAGGAGTAAACTAAGCCAGTGCTTCTGAAACTTCAATATACACATGAGATACTTGTTAAAAACGCAGATTATCCACTACCACCACCATCACCTCACAGGAGTGTTGATATATTAGGTCTAAGGTAGTTGAGATATAACGTTTGAGTTGGACACCCGGATGATTTGACTATAGGTAACCAGGGGACCCACTTTGAGAAACATTTGATTTAATAAGTTTCCTAAGGTCACCTAGACAATAGTATACATAGAATAGAACCATGTTTAATTCATTGAAATATGTTCTTGAATGCCTACTGTGTGCAAACAATGTTCTAGGCTCTGAAGAGGCCATTGTTCACACGATTGATTGAATCACACATTCTTGAGATGAATTATGCTTTGTTGTGCTTCATTTCAGCCACTGTTACTTAAGAAAATGACAATTATGAGCATCAATTAAAAAATATAATAACAAACAAATAGCATTTTCTTTAAGTCGATTCAGCTAGATGCCATATAATTCCATATCATACAATACATTTTATTCGAATGCAATTTAATACAATATAGCAAGAAAACAAGGCAATGAAATCCAAAGCAACATCTCACTGCAGCTACACCGCAGCGGAGTTATCGCCAATCTCATCTCAGGTCTTAGGCTGTGGCGCCCTCTCGTGGCAGAACTTAAATGCTTTTTATTTTATTCTCAATTTTTTATTTAAAAAATTTTATGTCTACAGAAAAGTTGAAGAATAATACAATAAACAGCTATGAACTCTTCACTTAGATTCACCAGTTAACGTTGTTTCACACTTGTTTTTTCTCTATATTTATATTTATAACATTTTGTTGAACCATTTGAAAATAAGTTGCAGATACCATAGTACACACACATTACCCCTAAATATTTTAGCCTGCATATTTTAAGAACAGAGACATCCCTCTTTATAGCCACAATATCATTATAATAGCTAATGAAATGAATAATTCCATACTATAATCCATACCCAGCCCATATTCTAATTTCCCCAATTGTTTCCAAAATGTGTAGATTTTTATTTACAGATCTGGAGTCAGTCAAGTTACATTGCATTTTATGTCCCTTTGTTATGTCCCTTTTTAAAAACATTTTTAATTTATTTTTCTTTATGATGACATTGTTTAACGAAATCCAGTAAATTTCAGGCACATATATATTGCATTGTATGTTCACCTCCCATAGTTAGATTTTTTTCTGTCACCACATATTTGACCCCTTTGACCCCATTTACCTCCCTCCTCCCTCCTTCCCCCTCTACCTTCTGGTAATCACTAGTCTATTGATCATGTCCATGAGTCTCTGTTTGTCCTGTTCGTTTGTTGTTTTTAGGTTTATATCTCACATATAAGTGATATTATGTGGTTTTCAACTTTTTTTTTTTTTTGGCTACAGCTGCACTTTGAATTGAATAACTGTCAACATTAGCAGCCTGTTAATGGAAAGGAGCTGAGATTCAGTTGCCTGTTTTATTATATAGCAAATGTCATGGATTTAGAGATCTGAGCTGCCACCTAATCATGCTGTCCACACTTTTGATTGTTTTCATCATATTCTTCAGATTTGTGTTGGATAATTAAGTCGCCTAAATTCATTCAGGTAACAGCATACATGGTGTAGAACTGTGTCTAATTCATTGAAGAATAATTAGCTTGATTCTCTAGCCTGCAAATAGGAGATTAGAGTGGCAAATATAGGAGTGTTAGAAATCCTATGAAGAATTAACATAATATAAATGTGAAAATAGGGTATGTAATTGAATATAATAGAAATAGAAAATCTGTATCCTCCAATATAAAGTCATCTTCTCTCTGTGATTGGAGAGCAGCTACTCCTATGGTGTTTGGAGATAACAAGAAGATGTTAATTTTGGAAAATGTACATGCATAATTGTAATCTATTTTATTCATATTTATTGAGTACCTACTATGCTTTCATTTGCTCAAATGAAACACATACATACACACACAAACACACGAAGCCATTTCATCTGCATAGTAAGCTCCTTTTCTTCTCTTACACATTTGTGAGGATAAAGTAAGAAATTTTATCAACTTCCCTAATGAAAGTTGCTGTTAACTTGATAAAACAGTCCCCTATGCACCCACATTATTAGTTTACAAATCTCTTTTTTAGCTGTTTTGAGTTTTTTTCTTTGTTTATTGGGAAGATTTACTTTATATGATTAGATACTGAAAAACTTGTATAGTTTTGAGAAAGAAAAATTGCCCCTCACATTCAGGAGTCGGCTTGGCACTCTCAGCGAGATCTTAGTGTTTTTTTTTTTTTTTGAAATAAATAATTTCATAGAACACTGATGTCAGACTAGCCACCCGGTGACCACGATGAATCAAGACACAAACAAGACCACTTCATAACCACATCTGAACACAAAGTCATGAACATGGTTTAAGCCACAAAAATGATCAAACATCCCCCTACCCTGGCTACTCCGAGTGCCTGCTGCTCCTTTACCAACTACAGTTTTAGCGTGGCTCTAGCCTTCCCTCCATCTAGATAAGATTTATTAAGACACCCAACTACAGAATTGTCTCACTTCCTGACAACGTCCAATCCCAGGTAAAGCCCTGCTTCCTAATCCCTCATCAAATTCACCTAATGAAGCCCAGATTCTAAAATAAGTTCTTCCCAATGCCATTTTACTGAGACTCCCAAGGTGTGCTTTTTCTCTCCCAAGATGAACAACACAGCCTACTTGTTCACCTACAGCCATGCCCTGGGCAAGGGCATGACAACTTCACTTCGTCTATTAGTAATTTCAGTTTAATGTGATGAGAACATTGGTGGCAAGGCTGGTTTATCTAAATCTAGCCTTCCAGGTTAACTTCTCTAGCTTACATAATATTTTATCTCTTGATTTCCTCAGTTTTCAGTATACTTTTCTTCAGACAAGTAGTAGGTCAACAAAAATTTTATTAAATGCTAGGCAATTTTTTTCTTTGCAACTATTTTAACATATATATCTATATTAATAGATATATATGTGCATATATATTTATATATAGTTATATATTTCTCATTTTAAACAATTTTATCATAGAACTGCTTCTGGAGAGATGATAATACAGTTTGTGTTTGGTTGGCACACTTCTTGTTATTTGCTTGTATGGCATTTTGAAACCATGAGGTTTCTTCCAAATTTAATTAGAGTTGATCCAACTACTTGCCATTAAGTAGAGACCAATAAGACACCAACCGGAAACAGGTGGAGGGTAAATGAGACATGGGTTGGAGAGGAGTCTCTTGTGGTGATGAAGAGGAATTTTCCACCAAAAGCTTATAATTAGCTTTTTGCTCTGCTTCTGTAGACATGCTTGCTGCATAGACCGAAGGGCAGAGTGATCTTGAGATCAACTGAAGATTCACCCTCCCTTTGATTGTTCTGTCTAGATAACAGATATATTGCCTAAGTTCCTATCTGAAAATCTCATGCTTTGTAACTGCCCATAGCCTATAGCAACTTCCATGCGCCTATAACCCATAGCAACTCCCCCGGTCTGTAACTGTCTGAGGACAAATTAACCAACTGGCCCATGCCGACTAAGCCCCATAAAAGCAAAGTCACATCTGAGCTCAGGGCCCAGATCTTCAGAGCGCTAGCTCTTCTGGGACCACCGGCGTAATAAGCCTGAGTTCTCCAACTCTCCCAGTGCTGCTTGGTTTTTGGCCGGTCTGATTTCACAACATTTCTGCAACAGTGGCAAGGTCTATGGCAGGGTACAGATCCAATGTGGGGAGCCAAATTTTGTGCCTGACAATAAGTGAGATCAGTGGAGAGACTGAGTCATGCTCCATATAATTCTCTGAATTCCTGAGGAAAACTTCATGGGGGAAATAGTTTCGAATTGAATAAGAAACAATCAGTCTGGTCATGCTTTATTTCTCAACATTATTTCCTGTTCTGAGACTAGAAGGTACCTATGACTGATAACATTTCCTCCAAATTCTCAGAAAATGAAGCTTGTTTTCCTCAAGTTTGACATGGATCGTATGTCACACAATTACACAAGTTAGTGAATAGGAATGTGATTGACTCAGTGTGAATGCCTTTATTCTTATGATCCTATCATGATGAATTTTCACTTACAAAATCTAGATGAGCTGCAAAACTATGATCTGATCACTGCTTTGGTCTGGAGACAATTTTCTTTTATCTTCAGGGAGATGTCCACAATGAAGACTTTATTACTTTATGTAGGAAGT
This sequence comes from Pteropus alecto, assembly GCF_000325575.1. NCBI lineage: Eukaryota > Metazoa > Chordata > Mammalia > Chiroptera > Pteropodidae > Pteropus > Pteropus alecto. The sequence goes on from NW_006440624.1 coordinate 2,400,263, forward strand.
AAATTCTTCATTTAAAGTTATTTCAAGCACCAAAGTTTACAGTATTAGTATTTATATATTGATTAAGAGCCTTCAGTTGCAGAAAATCTGAGTCAATGGGACTTAATAATGTAGATATATTAGCTCATGTAACTGAAAACCAAAGGAAGATTTGGCATCAGACAGGTTTTGGTCAAGTTCTTGGCTCTATCTCCTCAGTCTGGCTTTCTCCTCAGCTAGGATGTGACCCTGTGGCCACAGAGATGGCTGCCAGCAGCACCTGGGGCTACACTCTTCCTTGTCCATTTCCAGGGTAAAAAGTGGCACTTCTCACAATATCATATGTTATTTCCAGTTTGTTACGCATTGACCATTGTTGCCAGCCCTGTGAGATTATGCTAATTGAGCATCCCCTGGAACTGGAAGTGGGTAAGTCCACTTAAACAGCATGTTCCCTGCATGATTACAATGTGGTCACTACAGGTATTTCCTTAAAGAAAAATTAGAGATCTGTTGGATTGGGGCAACAGAGGGAATAGATGCTGGTCAGCCCTGTCCAGAATTTTTGTCTTTTAAACCTTATCCTTATAGGAAGTGATATCCCATCTTGCCTATAAGTGGCAGTGTTTGGCTAAAAACATGGGCTCTGGTATTTGGTAGCAGCCATTCAATTCTTAGGTTTACCAGTACAAGCAGTGTGGTTTTATGCAAGTCACTTAACCTCTCCATGACTCGGTGTCTTCATTTGTAAAATGAACTTAGTAGAATCTTCCTTGTAGAACTGCTCTGAGGATTCAGTGGAATGATGCACATACAGCATTTAGCATCATGCTTATTAATTGTACTTAGAACTATATATTTGCATATGAAGTAACTGATATAGGGAAGAGGCATGAGAACCACCCAATTGACAAAACATTAAACCAAGTGGAATTCAGAGTCTGCTAGGTGCTGTTAGACCCAGAATCTAGATGATCAGTCCTAAGACTAAACCACAGGGAACCTATAGAACAAAGGAAGATTCCTACTGAGATTACTAACAACTGTTTACCCAAACCATAAAAGGAAAACAGGAAAATCAAGATGTCAAAGTGTACCTTGTATAAGTTAAAGATAAGCCCAACCATTCATTCCATGCTTTATTCCTTATATTGAGTAGTTTTTCATAAAAACTGATATAAACTCAATTTTCCAAGCAAGTGCACTCTTATTCTCTGACTCTGAGAGGAGACAGTGTTCCGTCTATGGAGTGTTATTCCTTCTCTGATAAAATTGTCTTTGTCTCTAAATCTGGCTTGCTCTTGACTTCTCTCTCTCTATAGGACTGGAGTCCCCGCTGGGGAATGGGGGAATTGGCCCATCCTACATCATAGGCATTTGATGGACTCTCTAAAGCATCACTTTTATCTGCTTGGGCATCTGCCTGTTGCCTGGAATGTTTCGGAGCTTTTCTTCCCATTCCCAGGCCATTTTTGTTAGTTTACAAATTAACTTTAGGCAAACTCAGTTTTTTAACCCAAAGGCTAGAGTGGTCTGATACTGAGAAAATGATGTGTTATAGTACAGTGTGGTATAAATGTTCACAAAGAAGGCCTACCAGGTGTTCCTGATGGGAAGTTTCCTTCACAGTGTAAAATATCAATTTTAAATGGTTTGAGGACAGGGTATCAGCAGGATTTTACTGAATCTCCAAGAAAAATGCATATTTAGGCAGTATTTATTTAGATTGAAAACTATCAAGAATTGTTGAAACTGCTGACATGTCAATTTGAATTCCTAAAGCAGTTTTAGACAAAAGAGTCTTGTTCAGGATCATTAAGCTAAATTCCACTGGTCAGAATGCTACTAGCTCTTCTAAAGCTGACCTTGACTTAGGGCATAGGAAGCAAAAACTCCAGAACAAATCTGGCACCTACTCTGTATACGCTATAGGGATATTGATTTTAGTGGTGTGCCAAGACACCCTTTGAAAGAGAGAGCCAGAATATTTAATATCCATTTCTTGCTTTCTTAGTTTTTTACTTCTTTAGCCTGGCATAAAGGACCAAGCCAATGACTTTTGAATCAGATATATCTGTGTTTTAAATCTCAGTTCCTCTTATTTTCTCTCTTTGGACCTGGGACAATGTACTTTGCTTATATTTGTAAGTAATTGTTTATTATGATTTCACATGCCAGAAAGTCATGAAATGGTTGGTTTGAAGACTGGCTCAGCAGCTTGACTATGATATTGTGTTGTCAAGGCTCTTCTGATTCTATCACATGGCAATGACTTTTACCGTGGCTACAAGATGACGGTGCTAATTCCAAATATCACACCTGCATTGGACAATGTCCTTAGCAGAAAGAGAGTATATTTATCTTATGTTTCTGTCTTGCTAGAGAAGAAAATTTGTCTCAGGAGTCTCCCTGAAAGACTGCCCTGTTCATTTAACTAGCTAAAAAGAGGTCACAGTTCAACTCCTAAATCAATCATTGGCAGAGGAGAATGGGGTTATCATGATGAACTTAGATGTCATAATTCATTTCTGGTGCAGAGGCAGAATTCACATTGTCACATCATGGAGTGCACATAGTCAAATCAGGACCCTCTTAGCAGGGAAAAAAGGAAGGAGTTATTGGTTTGACAACTATTAGTCTCTATTATATCACTAATAAATGTTTTTTTCTTTTTTCTTTTTTTTATTGTTCAAACTACCTCTCATTTAGGCAATTAGACATTGGTCCATGAGAGAGTAGGCTCGTTACCCCCAAACTTATTTATTTCTTTACATGAGAATGTTCTTAGTTTGTATCATGGAAATTTTATTTCCAATAACAAGAGTGATTCTTATTTTGTCACCATGCAATTCGGAACAGTATGATCTTTGTTGAACTATTCAAAATTTAAGACTTAAGGTAAAACAATTTGTAAACAAATACTCTAAGATAATATCAAGCTAAGTCTCTCTCAAAGAGAAAAGAGAACAAATTTTGCTCTCCTTATACCAATGTATCATGGATATTTGTTGCTTCCACTAATATTGTATCACAAGTTCTTCATTGGAGGTGGCTATGTCTTATTTTCTTTGTGTTCTGAGAAGCTGACATATTTCCTGACTCGCATTAGATGTTCAATAAATGTTGTATTGAGGAAAATATCAAAACATATGATTTCACGCAAAGTTGCTTAGCAAAGTTATAAGACTAGATTCTTGTCTTAGCGTTAATGAATATTTCTAATTTTTTATTACCATACCTCAGGCAGTTTGGCAATGACTTTCCACCTATTGTGAATGCACTGAGTGGTGCTGACAATGTCAACGCATGAATCGACATTACTTGGCATAGATAGAGTGGATATGGGATTAGGTTGTTTTTGCAGCATAAATCTCTCTATTTATTCCAAGCTTGTCAGGGTATAGCATTTCTAGAGTCCATAGCTGAGGGATATCAGTAGTACTGGAAGCCAGCATATCACACCCTAAGCCTCACTAATGCCTATGTCTGAATCAGAGCAAGGCATGAGGGTGCAGGATTCACTATAACTTGTTTGGCTGGTTTTCATGAGTTGTCTGATTAACTTTGGCAGTCAACTCATTTCTTAGTTTGATAAAGATGGAACCAATGTGTAATACTAGAAATTTCTTGAAAAGGAAATAATTAAGACATCTGAGGAAAGTCTGAGGAAAGCGGGAATCGATCATAGCTGCCAATAAGGAACTTCAGAGAGTGATTTTCTGGAAAGCAGACACCTATGACTTCTCTGTCCTCAGTCTCTATAAGTCCCCTAATGCAACACTTTATATTCTGTAGGGCAATCCTCAGGGCAGCTTACTCATGCCAGAAACCCTTCTTCTTTCCTGAAATATGAACACTGCAGGCCAGAGGGGCATGTGCATCGATCTGCTCCTCTAGGTGGTCATTCTTTCCGGGCACTCTCTCAGTTGGCAGCTGTTCAATGAGGGCCGGTCATTCTGGCAGGCCCTGGCTGGGCCAGTTAGTTTGCACATTTCCAGTCATTTTCAGCCATTTTCAGTGGGTAGCTCTTAAAGTACTCCCTGAATGGAAGACTGAAGAATGAACTTCCTCGCTTAGGGCTTCTTATGGAGTTACTCTGGACTTGAAGAGGATATTTTAGGAGTAACACTGAGTCAGAGTATGGTGGTAAAGATCTCGGACTCTGGAGCCTTGTTTTCCGGATTCAAATCCCAGGTCTGCCGCCTCTATGTGACCTCAGGTGAATTTCTGCACCTCACTCGGCCTCATTGCCTCACTTCACTCACTTTCATCATAAGGCTGTACTAAAGATTAAATGAGAACACTGTCTGCCACAAAGTGGTATGTAAATAAGTAGGATTATCATCATTTGCATCCATCCCAATTCAGACCTAAATCACGTTAGCAATTCTACATGGGGTCTGTACGCCAGTGGCATCAACTTAGAAAACTGCTCAACTACTCAAGATAGGTGCTAAAATAACCTATACAGTGACTTGGTTGTATTCACCATTTTGCACCATTATTTTTGTTTTAAATTTTCTTAAGTATCTTTTTTTAATACTTTCTTTATTTTCAAGTCAAAGTTTAAGATTTTCAAGGGCTGGAACTTTATTAATTTCTTCATATACCCAATGCAGAAGTTCTATATATATGTCAAATAAAAAGTGGACTCTTTTCACTTTTAAAAATCTGTTGAGGGGTAAACTTCACAATGCTGAAACAGATAACCAACCAATTGAGTCACAAGGCTCCTAATTTCAGAAGAACTAAATTCTAGGATTGATTTTATTGTTCTCAGTATAATAATCTGACAATTTTATCACATAATCTCTCCACCTAACATCCATATGACTTTAGTTTACCTGGAACTCGTCAATAGCTTTCATCTTAAGGAGGATTGCATGCTAAGATTGGCTTAACTGAAGACAGAGGTTGTGGTATTGAGAAATAATCCCTATTAAGAGATTAAGAAGATTCACGTCATGCACAGTTAAGATCTTTTCTAATTAATGAAACATCTAGTTGGCATACTCAAACAAGAGTTTCTGATGATTGGAAACCATGCGAATATGGGCAAAGTGTTGGTGAAATATGGCAGTGTGTTCTAGTCTAAAAGATAGCATTTTGGTTGTTTCTCTGGTCATTTGTAAACTGCATCTACATCATATGTGCACGGTTTCTTGTAGGCAACTCAGAATGAATTATTTCAACAAGGCAGTGTGTTTGGCCTAGGCAGACAATATAGCAGGGTTGTTAAAAATACTGGCTGTGAAATTGGACTCCCTGAGATCAGATCAAAATACCACCACATTACCCTGGTGTGTGACCTCAAGCTAGTTCTTTGACCTGTCTGAGTTCCTATTTTTTTGTCTAGAAAATAGTACTTACATCATTAGTTTACAGTGAGCGTCAAATCTGAGAATGTATATAAAGCGCTTAGCCCAGAGACTGTATAGTAAGACTCACTTACGTGCAGCTCTTTCTACTTTTTACTATCATTTGAAGGTACTTTTCACCTTGACCCTGCATTGGTAAGTAACATAATGATGAAAAGAAAGACCTTCCTATTTAGTACCAAGTCTCACTTTATTCAGGGAATTCTAATTTGCATTTCGTTAAATGATTTTAATACTTGTGGGACCAGAAGGTCCTGGAATTGGATATCCACCCTGTTTCTGTCAGAACCTCTGAGTCAAGTCGAGACTAGCTGCCACCTTCTTGTTCTGTTTTCCTCTAATGAGCAACCTTCCCCACCGCTTTTTCTGATTGACCAAAGAGCTATTGAGAAAACTGTCAACACTTGAGAGCAGGTTCCTGGAAGGAGAAGTGACTTGCCTGAGGCCAAGTTTCTGTAGAATTACTCAAACTATCTTATCAATAGTAAATGTTAATGAGCATCTACTAAGTGCCAGCACTAAGTTAAGCACTTTACTTGCATTACTTGCTTAAGATTCACAACAACCTTTAGAAGGGGACTTTCATTAAATCATTTTCATATGAGGAAATGGAAGTATAGAAAGGTATGCAATTTGTCCAAATCCTCACAATTCATAAGAGCCAGGATGTGCTCTGAATATTGCCATACTGAATGCAAGGGCTTTGTGTCTGAAAATTGTTGGCCTTCTGAGGCCTGTAAGGTGCATATATTTTTGAAAGGGAAAAGATTTAACTTCTTTTGAAAATTTTCTTTCTCTTTATACAAGATCTTTTTTTTTTTTTTTTTTTAAATAACAACTTCATTTGCTAACATAAAGGCAATTGGAAACATCAAAGAAGAAAAGACTAGATAGAAGAAGGAAAGTATTTTTTTCTGATCGCTTACAGAATCAACTCACATTTCAACTGCTTCTATAGACTTCCTAAAGCTCAAATGTTAGAATCAATTACTTCATCTTTAGGGCTCCTAGAACACTTTTAAAAAATAAATTTACATCATGATCAGGGTTTATTAAAAATATTTGACAACTAGTACAGATGCTGACCAAAGGCAGAAGCAGGGCTAGAGCTCATCGTAACCCTTTAGTTGCTGGATCCAGGGTATCCCAATGTCCTGGCTGAGGTAATGAGGCCAAAATGGCAGTGGTTATTTGCCAAGCAGTATGGAAATTTCAACTTTTAAATTTAAATACAATTGGCATATAACATTATATTAGTTTTGGGTATACCATCTATTGGTTCGATATTTGTATTAGCTGTGAAATGATCACCCCGATAAATCTTGTTAACATCCATCATCACACATAGTTACAGAATTATTTTTCTTGTGATGAAAATTTTAAGGTCTACTTTCTTAGCAACTTTCCAATATACAATATGATATTATTAATTATAGTCCTTGTGCTGTACATTATATCCCTATGACTTATTTACTTTATAGCTGAGAGTTTATACTTTTTAATCCCCAACTCCCATTTCACCTACTCCCTCCCCGCTGTGCCTGGTAACCACCAATCTACTCTCTGTATCCGAGAAGCTCTTTTTAAAAAATTCTTTCTTTGGTGTCTTTTTTTCAATTACACGTATAAGTTAGATCAAACAGTATTTGTCTTTTTCTGTTTGACTTAGTTCACTTAGCATAATGGCCTCAAGGCCCATCTGTGTTGTCTCAAATAACAAGATTTTCTTTTTATGGTTGAGTAATATTTCATTGTATATATGTACGACCTTTTCTTTATCCATTCATCCATTGTAAATAATGCTGCAAAAAACATGAGGCATCTACTGTTTCAGATTAGCATTTTTATTTTCTTTAAATGCATATCCAGAAGTGGAGCTGCTGGATGATATGGTGGTTCTTTTTAAAATTTTTTGAAGAAGCTCCATACTGTTTTCCATGGTGCCTGCACCAATTTACACTCCCACCAATAGTGCACAAGTGTTCCCTTTTCTCTGCATCCTTGCTAATACTTGTTATCTCTTGTCATTTTGATAATAAGTATTCTAACAGGCGTGAGGTGATATTTCACTGGTTTGATGTGTGTTTCCATGATGATTAATGATGTTTAGCTTATTTTTATGTACCTGTGTCTTCTATGGAAAAATGTCTATTCAGATCCTCTACCCATTTTGTAATTAGATTTCTTTTTTTTTTTTTGCTATTGAGTTACATGATTTCTTTATATGTTTTGGATATTAATCTCTTAGCAAATGTAGGATTCGCAAATATTTTTCTCCATTTGGTAGTTACTTTTTTATTTTATTGATGGTTTCCTTTGCTGTGCAGAAGCTTTTTAGTTCGATGTAGTCTCACTAGTTTACTTTTGCTTTTTTTGCTTTTATTTTTGATGTCAAATCTCAAAAAAATTATTTTGAAGACCATTCTTAAGGAGCTTGCTGCCTATGTTTTCTCCTAGGAGTTTCATGATTTCAGGTCTTAAGTTCAAATTTTTGATTTAAGTTAATTTTCGTGTATGGTGCAGAATAGTAGTCTAGTTTCACTTTTTTACGTGTGGCTGTTCAGTTTTCTTAATACTATTTATTAAAGACTATCCTTTCTCCATTGTATATTTGTGGCTGCTTTGCCCGTATATATACAAGAGTTTATTTCTGGGCTCTCAATTCTTTTTCATTGATCTACATGTTTTCTTTTATGCCAATACCATACTGTTTTGATTACTGTATCTTTGGAATATAGTTTGAAATCACGGAAAGTGATGTCTCCAGTTTTGTTATTCATTATAAAGATTGCTTTGGCTATTTGGAGTCTCTTATGGTTTCATACAAATTTTAGGATTATTCTATTTCTGTGAAAAATGCCATTAGAATTTTGATAGAAATTGCATTCAATTTACAGTTTGCTTTGGGTAGTATAGATATTTTAACAATATTAATTCTTCCAATCTATGAGCACCATATATGATCATTTGCTTTTATAAACTCACCAGCTGAATTTTTCACTGTTGCCCACCTTTAAGAACTTTGGCTGACCTCAGTGGGTAGCCAGCTGGGCTTGGTTCAGTGTAATTTTATGTTTTCATAAAATTAGAAAGCCACAGAGCAATTATGGCCCACATCCAGCACTTTGGTCAGTGATCTTAAGTACTAAGACTTTGATAGAAATATTCTAGAGGATTTTCCAACCAGGCAAAACTGAAGACCACACACACACATCTGTCATAGATATTTAGCGATTCATGTGGAAGAGTTTCTATTTTGTGACTCAAGTGGGAAATATGGAGCAAGCCTCTTTGTGATATGTTGTGTTCAGAGGCAGAAAAGATGTAAAGGGAATCTGGGGTCCTGTCCTCTTACACCATGTAGACTTCTGTTTCTGCAACTGTGTGTCTCCTGTGGTGTCAATGGTGGTTATGTAAAAAATCGTGCTGTGCTCAGTAAGTTTGTAAAAGTTTGTGTAATACTAAGTTTAAAAGATCTCTTTGAGCCTTTACTTGACAATGTTTATAGTGAATTGCCATGAATTAAGGTGATCTAACTGACTCTAGGACCATTTTTTCTATGAAGAATCTTGTGGGATTACTTTCCTGTTGTAAGAAACACCTGTGGTTCAGAATTTTCTTAGCAGCATGTCTGGTTTTTGGAGCAACAAGGACATCAGAAGCAGATGTGAACTTGCACACAAGGACACATTGCAGGGAGGGCTCACATGCCTGACCGATTCTGAGATTTCTTGCTCTAGGGACTAGAAAGAGATACTTTAGAGGATAAGAAAAAGATACTTGAGAAGAAATAGCTGAGAACACGGTGGGGGCTTTGAGGCTGGATCTGGGAATTGGCTGTAGCTTGTATTTACTAACCTGATAGTAACCATTAATAAATTACAAAGCCAGCATTGTAGTGAAACTTAATAAAAAGCCATGGAGACAGGGGCGGGGGATGCTAGAAGTGCCATTCCTCCTCTCCCTTATCCATGTTAGTTAAATATTTCCAGACTCCGACTCTTCTTCCAAACGGTCTCTGCAACACTTTCCTATGGAACATGTTTTGAGAAACTCTTGTAAAAACGGCTAGGCATGTAGGCTCAGGGTTAAATCTAAGCTCCACATTTAAATACTGTGGAACTTTGGGAAATTTGTTTAAACTCTCCTTGCTCCTCTGTTCTTCATTAGTAAAATTAATAAATATAAAAATGACTTCTATCTCATAAGGTTTTATTAAGTATGATCGTGGTTAGCATTTAATAAATACAAACTGTTTTCTTTGAAAATGTACACTTCAGCTTTGAATTTTTGGCTTTGTTTCCTCACTGTCATGTATTTTAATATTATTTTCTTTTAAATGATCATCTGCTGACTTGAGGGGAGATCCTTCCCCCAAAAGACAAAAACATGAAAAAGCAAACCTGAATCATTGCCTTATGACAGGCCATGCGCAATTGTGCTGTTGACTTAATTATGCAGTTAAAAATAACACCGAATGATATGAACATTAAAGACAGCAAGAAATTCCTTATATGATGAAGGGAGTCCACACAGGTCCTCTCTCAGCCTATAGGCAGCTCATGTTATAAGTCTATAATTCTGAGTTCTCAGGACCTAGAAATTTCTCACCTGGGGCTCAAATTCTGTTCTGTGAGAAATTTGTCTAGTAAGGCTGCCTCTGTAAGTAAATAACCGAGGTCCTCCTTCACAGCTGCTCCTTTCTCTGAGAACTCTGCAAAGCAAGATCCAGACACTTCAGTGTCAAGACATCAACTTGGCACCGTGCTAGTTTTAGAAAAAAAGAAGAAAATAAAAAGATGTCAAGTTTTGGTAAAAACGTTAAAAATTTTGGCCAATAAGATGATAAGGGAACATGGGACTATAAATAAATAAATACCACATCTTTCTTTTTCATTCTCATGGCCACGACTACGAAATTGGTGATACGAGAACCTGCTGGTTTCTCTGAGGGAATATCGAACTCTGGAAAGACAAAAGCACTCCATTCAAAATCTTCTTTATAAAAAAAATCATCTTTATATTTCAAATTTATCTTTCTTCCAGGATGGTCCAAGCAAAAGCCCTTGTGTTACAACCAATTTAACAAGCAGCGGTAGCAGCAACCATAAGGGTGAGGCTAGGTCATGACATTGTGGTATAAAAAAGGGGATATGTTGTTCAGGTAGGAGAGAAAGCCCAGCAAATCCTGCTTCTTGATCTGTGGAGGAGGGTGAAGGGGTAGGAAGCTCCCCAGCCCCTCACCCTTGGAGATGTGGAAGTATCTCCTTGACACCAGCCTGCAACCACTCTAGCCAAGTAGGTAGAATTTATTACCTAGAATACTCAGGGTGGGGATGGAACACTAGTGGGAAAATGGCAGCAATAAATTAAAAGGGGAAAGTTGAAAAATATTTAAGGGACAAAATTATTGACTTTAGGATTGATTAGTTATTGAGGGTGAGAGAGACAAGTCAAGGATAATTTTGTTTCTCATTGACCATGTTGGGTGGATTCTAATATCATCAAAGGAGAAAGAGTAGGTTTGAGAAGGAAATAATAAGGTCAGATTTGAACAATTGCACTTAGGTCAGCAGCCGTCAATTCCCAAAAAGGCTACCAGGAAAACCTGGCGATCAAGCAATGTTAAGTTTATTAAAACACTAGTTAGATATAGTAGTATTTCAAAATACTAAATTAAGGTAGAGGAAAAATAGCATTTTAGGGTATGGGCTGGGAATTTTAAGGTGGGTTTTGCAAAGAGGAGTGTGATTAGGGATCAGTGGTCACGCTGAGGTAAAGGTTTTGAAGCAAGTCTTGGTAAGATGCTGGTAAGTCTTGATAAATAAGCTGTCAAATTGTCTCACAGTTTTAACTTACAGGTGAGAGTATTTCCTGGATCAAGAAACTAAATAGCTTTGTTTGGTGCCAGCATTATTTTACATAGGGACACACTGAGTATGTGCAATCCCACTACTATTTAATTCAGAGACAGAGAGTTCTCAAAATCTTCATGGGACGTTCAAGTAGATGAGTCCAACAAGCTGTCTAGAGACTGGGGGTAGAAATGGAAATAATGACTTCAAGTCATCTGAAAAGAACATGCTTTCTGATGCAAAGCAAAAACTAAACAAATCAGAAAAACCTCCCCTGAGGACATCCTCTATTCAAGATCACTCAGGAAGCTAAAACTTATAAATGCTCCCAACACATTGGTGACTTGCCATCTAGATCCAAGAGGAGAGGAGGAAGTGAACATTTTCTTTTTTCCCTCTCTCTTTATTCTCTTTAAGATCTATTAAGCTAGGAAATAATACTACACATATTTTTTTGTGTGTGTGTATGGCTTCTAGCAACAATTGGGGAAGACAAAAGTGTCTAAATAATTGCTAAATTATTAGTACTTTAGTAGTCGAAAGTAGTTTCATAAACCTGACCAGTTAAGCCAAAGTTTCATCAACCAAACCAACACTGGAAATACTTTTAAAAAATAGATGAGGGTACATAAGTTACTTTACAGATCAGCTACGTTGCTATCACTGTCCTATTCCTAATTTTAGCCACTGCTTTGTTATCAGAACAATTAAATATGTAAAACATGTCTTGTAAATATTCCCTCTAGGAAAATTACAGCTTTAGGGTCATATCCCGAAAATAAGAAACAATAAACTTCCATATTGTTCATAATCAATAACTGTCTCTTGAGAGGAAGGCCTTATCAAGCCTTTGGAAGAATTAGCAGAACAAAAACCCTGAAGGGTAGAGAATGGCCTTGACAATTTCTTTCTCCATCTGCCCAGTGTTTCTTTTTTTCTTGTTCTAAACGATTAGCAAACGTATTGGGTACATTCAATTAATTCATTCAACAAATGTCTGTTAGGCAACTACTATATTGCAGGCACTTATAGGTGCTGGGATGTGGGCAAATGGAAGTCACTACTTTTGTGAGGTAAAACATAAAAAAGAATGAATATATTTAGATGAATATATATGGAAGGTGGTTATCAAGGCTATGAAAAAAACATAGCATATGAATAGATAGAGATCAACAGGGAATGGTATTTTAAATAGAGGGAAGACAGGCCTCGTATAACACCACTTCTGAGCTGAGAGCTGAAGGAAGTGAGGCAGTGAGCCAGTCATATATATGGATGGAGAACCTTCCGAACAAAAAGAACAGCAAGTGCGAAGGCCCTCTAGGTATTCCCTGTGTATTAGTGACCTGGTAATACAAGGATTTCGGCTCTCATTTCTACTGAAGTGGTAGTGGCCTGTGGCAGTACTGTGGGACTATCCAGGGATGGGGAGCGAGCACACCAAAGCAGGTACTAGGTGGAAGCCTGGATGGAATCAAAAAGAAAAAAATAAATGGAGAAGTATTTTTTGTTTATTTTTGTTTTTGTTTTTAATTTGGAAAGTCCTTTTATTATCTGATTAAAAGCTTTCATGCAGTGGAAAGATACAGAGGAAGATTAGAAATGGCAGGTATCTGAAAAGTCTTAAAAATTATACATTTTTGAAATACTTTCAAAAGTACAGAAAAGTTGTAGGTCGTGCAGAGATTTTGTTTACTCTTCACTCAGCTTCCCCTGGTAATAACATCTTGCATAACCACAGTACAATGATCAAAATGAAGAAATTGGTGCAACACTATTAACCAAACTTGAGACTTTATTTAGATTTCACCAGTTCTTCTTTAGTGTCCTTTTAAATTTATGAGTGTGAAATCCGAGCGTGCAAAGCTGCTGTTTCTTCCACTCACCTAGCTGTCGGGAGCTCTGTGTGCTGTCCCAGACTTCAGACTTGAACATATTCTCTGGGCTCTGACCATTTCAAAGCCGCCTCTTCATCACTGGCTGCAGTTTCTTCGTAGATGCTTATTCTCCACATTTTTTTTTTTTCAGTTGATCAAACCTTGATGCAAAAAAGTATCTCTCTCTACATAAACTGTCTCTGCTCCTCCAAGTCTTCCTTCACAACTAAGCATTTAAGAGTAATGAGAATTCAATGACTGTAAAGATCTTGACTCAAAGATTATAGTTCGGAAAGTTTAAGTTATCAACAGTACCCTCCCCGCTCACTATGAGAAAACTCTACAAGGTACAAATCTATAATGCCGAGTAACATTCTTGTTGTCCAAAGTCAAGCTAATACTTTCTACAAATTAGAATTTTAATAAATATTGGTGGAGTTGGACTGGAAACATCTCACTTAGAAAACTTGTGACAGATTTACTGCTCTCTGTGTTGAAGTCACCCTTTGCAAATAACGTCTTTAATAAGTACCCCCAGTAAACAACAGTTTCTTTAGTGAAGATTTGGTAAATGAAATTCCTTTTAATCATATAATATCTTCATTCTTCTCTTGATAGCTCAGTGCGGATATAATCTTAATCATTTACTATCTAAGGAAAGCTCTACTGCAATGACTCAACTGTTTTAGAGTTTCATGAAACCCTATGAGTTTAAAGATCCTTATGCATATTTTACCTTCTGGAATATGAGGCCCAGAAAAATTATATGGGAGTAGGAACAAGCTTTTGGATTCTCAGTTTGGGAGTTTTTTCCATTACAACATTCTGCCCTTCATGGTTTTCTGCGATAGCTTCTTATTCCAGAAGCATCTTTCTTTTCTCAAGCAGCAAATACAGAAATAAAATACACTGCCAGAAAATCTAGAATTTTAGAGGCAACAGGTAGATTATTACTAGACCTATGAGTCATAATTTAGCCCAAGGCTGAGATTTGTTGGAGGAAGATACAGTGGTGTTCCGAACAAATAACTATTTCAGACAAACAGAAGATGATGGTTTTTCTTTTTCACTGTATCTACTGTTTAGGTTGTTTTTTGGCTGAACTTGTTTTGTCTTCAGATAGAAATCTAGCAGCTTTCCTAGCTTAAGAACAGCTTAATGATAGCTCTCAAACAATTGGTCTATAGTCCTGTGGAATCATAGAATGATATCGATTAATAGTTTGAGCACAGTAATTAATTTCTTTCTGGCTAGTCCCAGACAATGATTTTAGGTAGAGTTCATTATTCCCTTACTTGCCTTGCCTAATGAGAAGGGAAAGTTGCTATTCATGTCAGCCATTTTTTTATCTACAGACAAAAAGACACATCTTAGGTAAACAGAAACCTCTCTGATCAAAAAAAAAAAAAAAAAAAAAGTTTTGACTCATTGCTTTGAGTGGAGTCTTATAAAGGGTAACTTAATATATGTGACTCTTAGAGAACAAATACACATTAAAAACAAGAATGAGAAATCCCTTAGTCCTTAGGTGAGTCTTGGTCATAAATATGTATAATGTATATTCACTATTTTACATGCAAATTTCAATGGACGATTATCTCAATCTCTACCTCTTCTTCTCTCTCATTCTTTTAAAATAAAAAGTTTTGATACCTCAGATAGAAAGAGACTTATGGCAACTGTGGGAAGTCGGGCAGTGTGGCAGTAGTTATAGAATGAGTAATGTTTTAATTTCATTTTTTTCTTGATCAAGTATAAAATGTTAATATCTTTGTAACACACAATTATTACTGCATTCTAAATCTATAGTGGAAAGTATTGCTCACTATAATAAAAACAAAAAGTATTTGCATGATAGTCATAAATAGCTCAAATTAACAGACAGCTCCATTGAGCTCTGCCTGCACATGATTTGCATAGATCTCATTCAGCAGTACATTTATCTTTTTTCTTTTCACTTCAAGTTGAATATTGAATCTGGAAGGATGTTCTATTTCCCTTGAGGTGGTTATTTCTTGTACTCTTTCCTCTCTTCCACTTCCTTCTCTTCCTCTTTTTATTTCCCTTTACATTTTAGTCATCCCGATGAAAGACATGGGAGGAAAAAATAGGCCAAAAAAAAAAAAATCATCAATGCATTCTTTTAAAAAGCTTACTGCGTATCAGACTTTTCTCAATCTCCCCGCCCCAAATACCAGTGATCTCTGCTCACCTGGAGCTTACATGGGATTGAGAGGAGGCAAAACAAGAGACAATAAATAAATGAACACAATAATTACTTCACATTGAGAGGGTTAATTTAGTTTGGGTGTTTAGAAAAGGCCTCATTTAGATGGTGATGATATTTGAGCTGTGACTTGAAGCCATGCACAGTTCTGGGGACAGAGCTTTCCAAGCAGAGCAAAAGACTCTATGACAGAACAGAACTTGGCATGTTTGAAGATCAGAAAAAGGCATGGACGGCTAAAAGAGAGTGAGTGTCACCTGAAAAGCTTAAATGGGCCAGAGTTTGAGAACCCTGAAGGGCTACAGTAAGGAGTCAGTACTTTATTTTAGTTACAGTGAGAAGTCTTTGGAGGTTTTGAAGCAAGGCAGTGATGCAATTTGATTTGTTTTTTTAATGATCACCCTGGCTGTTGTATCTAGGTACAAGATGATGATGTTTGGACCAAGGTAGTAGCAGTGAAGATGAAGAAATGCAGACAGGATTGATATGCAGTTTGAAAGGAAAAGTAAATAGGCTTACTGATGAATTAAATAGAAGTGTGGCAGGGGCAAAGAGAAATCAAGGATAAAGTTTTGGTGTTTGACTGGAACAACTACGTGGGTAATGATGTTACCTTTTACCAAACTGAGGAAGCGTTAAGGATGAGCTGGTTTGTGACGGGAGTATCAAGAGCTCTCTTTTGGCTATAAGATCCTGGAAAAATCTCTAAGACTTCCAAGTGGAGTTTTATTTCTAATGGTATCTTCCATTTATAGAGTATATCATACACTCTAACGTTTTTATTTGCTTGGCCGAAGGGTAGATTGTGTGGGCAGATGGAAACAGGAGGGCAAGAAAGAGATGTAAGGAAAGAGAAGAGGGGCACAGGAGCGAGAAGGAGAGGGTGCTCACTGCGCGGTTGTTGCCGACGACTGCTATGCCGGGCAGTCCCGGACAGGAGGGCAAGAAAGAGATGTAAGGAAAGAGAAAAGAGGCACAGGAGCGAGAAGGAGAGGGTTGTTGCCGGGTTGTTGCCGACGACTGCTATGCCGGGCAGTCCCGCCTCGGCTCTGCCTTGTTCTCCTGAGAAGTTCACCCCTTTTTCCTCTTGCAGGCCTTCTTCAGATCATCTTTCTTGGGGCTGATATGAGGCACTTCCCAGAAAGAGGAAAATAGCAATTGGCCTAGACCCTCTTTGTTTCGCAATCCTCATTCGTCTTTGAAACTCAATTATACTTTTCTTGATTTATTTATCATTCTAGTTGTCACATTAAGGCTTCCTAATCTATAAACTTTTGGGTTCACTGAGTTCTAGGAACCAGGAAAAGCATATACTTGTTCTTTTTGAATAATAGTTCAGGATTTACCTCTTATATTTATTGAAATATGAATATCAAAGAATTCAAATGACTCATTTAAAAGAATGTTTCTTAAACCATAAAGTAACACTGAGGACAGATCTTATCAATGATTTATTGTATTTCACACTCAGTTACCAACTGAATTTTAGTTTTTAGTAGATGTTATTTAAAGTTATTAGATAATATCTATGTCAATGAATGTTAGACTTAAACTTTTGTATTTTGAAATAGATTATTAGGAAATTTCAAAGATAATACAGAGGGGTCCACTGTTCCCTTCAGCTGGTAGCAATTATTATTTTAAAAATCCTAATATATTTGCCTTTAATAATTTGAAAGGACAAAATTCTCTCAAAAGCAATTGGATTTGGAGGAAAAAAATGCATATTTGCATTTCTGTTGCATACATATTCAGAGTAGAATTACTGAGTCACAGGATATGTACACGTTAATTATCACATGTTCATTGTTTAACATTTTAAAAACACAATAGCAAAAAGAAAAAATATTTAAACTACCTATAACTCAAGAACTAATATATAAGTAATGTGAAAATTTATGTATAAAGTCTTCCCATATGAGAGAAGAGTGTACAAGAAAGAGACAAGCTTGTATAGAAGTCCAATGCAATAGAAAACATGTCACTTTTAAGAACTGAAGGAAGTTCAATATGATTGGATCTTAAAGTATTAGCAGGCAGTGTGGGAGAATACTGTGGAGAACTCAGTTGGGGCTTGTTAATGGAGGGACTTATAACTCCCAGCTTATTTTTAATCTTTATCTTAAGAGCAATGAAAAAACCATTACAGAATTTCCAGGTGAGAAATAACATGATCGGTTTTGTGTGTTAGAAGGTCATTTTTGCCTGCAGTACAGAGAATGAACTAGAGTGAAACAAAACTTAGGGGAAAAAATGAGATTTTCAATCCAGGCGAAAGATAATGGTTATGTGGACTGGTGGGATTTCAGTGGAGAAGATATTTGATTATTAATAGGATTTGGAAGGTTAAGAGAGAGGGTCAAGTCAAGGAGAGCTTGGAAAGTCAAGTTGCTAGGAAAGCTAAGTAACTGTTCAACAGAAGGGGAGGTCTGGGGTCAAGAGGAAGATGATAAATTAGTTTTAAATTTATTTGGTTGGGGTGAACCACAAGCCATCCAAATGGATGTGTTCAGGAGACAAGAGATACATTGTTATTTGATTCTAGAGAGAGGTCTCCATGGAAAATATGGGTTGGGAGTTATTAGCAAATAGAAGGTTCCTTGAATAAGGAGAATTCTAATGAAAAAAAGAAAAAGACTGGAGAGAGAAACGGCACTATTTTAAAACATGGAAAAGAGAGTCCGAAAAATAAGCTGATGCAGTAGCCACAGAGAACATAGTGGAACCAGAATTGTATAATGTCAGGGAATCCAAGGGAAGAAAGATTTTCAGGAACAAGGGAGTAGCATCAAGGTCAAGTGCTTCTGAGTGAGCATACAGAAAGAAGAGAAGTGTACTAGATCTGTCTACTTGCCCACCCTACCCATTTTGAGCAATATGAATATTCACAGACCTCTGGAAGTGTGAGTTTCTTAAATGCTGAAAGCAGTTATACATTGGTGGTGAGGATCTCAAATGACATTTTATTAGAAAAAAAAGTCGACAAAGTTTAGACACATTGTTTTCACGAATAAATCTTAGGAATGGACAGGCCATGGAAAGATGTCAGAGGTGGGCTCATTGGACCCAAAGTACTCCAAAGTGTGGGGCTAGAGAGGTGTGGGTGTTCCGAAACTCTGAACTCCTCTACAAGCCAACTTAGAGTAGGGAGGAAAGGATGGATAGGTTTCTGAGCTCTTTTCCTGGGAGCAATCAGGGGAAGGCGGTCACGGGGAAACCTGATGTCAGCACTTTATTTGAATGAAATTTAGAAGGTGGGAGAATAACGATATGGAGAAAGCAGAGATGACTTTCAAACTATCTCCTGACGTTTTAGCTTGGTTGATTTGTGTGCTTTTGTCATCAGTAATCATCAGGAAGAAAAGAAATACACTGCAAATTCAGTGCTTTCCAGTGGTAAGTGGTATGAATGGGTGTTTAGAGTGTTTTCATGTATTACAGTTCTGTTTAGATAATAAAGTTGTTGACTTGGTTCACAGTAGGGTGTCAATGGCCTAAAATTAGAACATTTCTATGCCTATTTTGATGTCTCTCAGAAAGGAGATAGAATCTCTCAATACCTATTCAGGATATTATTATTTATTGAATTACAAGAAACTGAAAAAGAGAAGATGAAAATGATTTAAGACCTTTAGGCTCTGGGCCTGGGCTAGGCCTGCTGTAGCCTGCGGTCAACAGCATGTTTGTTATTTTCTTTTTAACCGCATTTGCTATTCTCTTTTCCTCAATTCCATTAATATGTTTTGTGCGAATCATCATACTAAGTCACCGTGTGGAGGAACACAGATGAAAGACATGGCTTTCTCTTTTTCAGAAGCAGACATTTCTGTGAAGGCAGGGTCAAAGATCATCATAGTTATCTTCATTTTCTCGGCACCAGTACACAGAAGGTGTTCAAAAAATATTTGCTTAATACACAAGTGAGTGTTGCGATTAGGCCACGTACATATCCAATAACTTTAATAAAGAGCAATGCTACTCATACTATAGTAGAAACACAAATATTGCTTGCATGGACGGGCCATGGAAAGATGTCAGAGGTGGGCTCATATCTGAACACAGACAGCATACAATTAATCTACTTGATGATAAATAAATAAAATTCTAGATTTACATGAAGTGAAACTCAAAGATAACTTTGAGATTGTCTAAGACAAATTCTTGTTTCAAACTGTTTCAGAGCTGACTACTGTGTATTGAACATGACATACAATTCTTATAAACAAAATACATTTTAATCCACAATCTGGAGCTTTTTTTTGTTACTTCCATCTGATGGACACTGTCATATTTACATGTTAAATTTAAAAGGCTGCTATTTTACAGATCTCTCCTTGTAATGTTTAATTTCATGTCTGCAGTATTGAATAATATTCTGGGGAATTAAAGACATTCTCACAATACAAGCAATTGAAGAGTGTTGATGGGGTGATGTCACTAAACAATTAACAACAACCGGACACTTAAAATCAACAGCACAATATGACTAGGTGTGATGGCCTTTTGAAAGGTTATATTTATGAACTGTATACTTAATTTCTTATAAAAGATTGAGTCTCTTAAATTATAGACTTCTGTAAAAAGATGAAGAATTAAAGTGACAATCCAATTAGGATTAAAATTTCTTTGACATAATTTCAGAGAATCCAATTAGGAATAAAAGAAATATTCTTAGGCAAGAAGAATAATTTAACAAGCATTTCTATTAATGGTTGTAGCATGTGAACCATTGAGGCAACTTGCTATAGAAAAAGGGGAGTAAATGAAAGTCACTCCACATCTGTCCTGTGCCAGCCCTGCCTCTGTTATCAATCTCATGGTCTTTGGAAGTCTCTACTTCTATTTTCTTGTTTGTTAAATGTAAGAGTTAGGTTGGATCTAAACTCTTTCTTATTATAAAAAGTATTTCATACTACTCCCTACTATGCAAAATGAAATGCAGAAGCATTTCTTTGCACACATAATTTAGTGGATCTTGATATAATATCCTTTCCACAATAAAAGACAGAAATAGAGGGAAAGTAACTTATAATTAAATAATATGTGTTTTATATAAATGTTCAAGCATAGATACACTAGAAAACAAAATGAAGCAGACAGATGCTTGTAACTACTTACAATGAGTAAGTTTATATTTGAGAGAAGTAAATAGTTCAGAAGCAACTCCATACAAGCAACACACAGAAATGAAAGCCCAGGAGTCTCAGTGTGAACACTAGAATAAAAAACAGTATTAAGATAAGTAATAATAGGCCAAGCTGATTTGTATGTGATAAGGGAAATATAAAAACAAGTAAGAGTGTATGACACTTCTGTGACAGCTTTATTTGCTGTTTCTTTGTAAAATGTTTATTTAATCTTGATGGTTTCACAGCTTATTTTGAAAAGAAAAATAGCGTTGGCAGAGTGAGCGAATTGGTAATTCAAATACCATGGTGTGGTAAAAGGAATAGAGAGTGCTAGGGGACTTTATTTTATGGTTTGCAATGTCTGAGCGTTTGCACAGAGAACAGGAGGAAACAAGGAAGATCATGCAAAGCAGAGGAAGACTCTGAGGGAGTGTGCTTAGAATGTGCAAGCAGTGGTAAGGAGGCCAGCTCAAGAAGGCTGCAGCAGGACACATAGGGCAAAATGTACAAGTGGCAGAAGATGAGGTCAGAGAGGTGCCTATGGAGGAAACCATGTAGAGACTTAAGAGCTACTATAAGGACTTTTATTTTAGTGAAACAGGAAGCCACTGGAGACATTGAACTGAGTAGAAATATGATAAAACTTGTATTTTAAGAAAAAAAAACTCATTCATTCAGAATGAATATGTTTCAATTAAATGTCCAGCGCATAGGTGTAATGGAAGAAGTAGGTAGACCAATTAGACTGATTAGGAGGCAATAGGAATTCTTCAGGTGAGAGATGATGGCAGCCTGGACTTTAATGGTAGCAGAAGAGGAACTAAGAAGTGGCTGGATTTTAGATGTACATATGTTAAATAGAGAGCAGATGGGAGTTGCTGCTGGATTGGATGTGGGAGTAGGACAAAAGGAAGAGTCATTATTAAACTCAAGACTTAGCTTGAGCAATCTGAAGAATGGAGTAGATATTTACTGAAACGTGAAGACTAACAAGAAGCACGGCTGTGTTTAGGAGGGAAAGCAGGAGACTAATTTTGGGCATTCCACATTTGAGATGCTTTTTAGGCATGCAAATGGTGATTGTGAAGGAGCAATTAGATAAAGGAGCATGGAGTTTAGAAAGAGGTCTGAACTGGAGATAGAATTTTTTGATTTATTGGTATAAAAATGTCATTTAAAGCAATGAGAGTTCATGAGATTATTCAGGGAGTGGATGGAGAAAGATGAAAGAGATCAGATGATGGCATCCTAAAGTTAACGAAGTGGCTCTATTCACAAGAAGTGAGAGAGAACGGTGTCCTGAAAATCAAGTGGAGAGATATGCTCCCAGAACACCTGTGTTCAGGGCTTCTAGTCGATTAAGATGAGGACTGATAGAGACCATTGGAATTAGCAACAGATCTTTGGTGACTTTGACAAAAACAATTTTGTATATGGGATAGTGAGGATGGAAGCCTTAATTCGGTGAGTTCAAAAGAGAAACAAAAGTTAAGACAGCCAGCGTAGATCCTGTTTTGAAGGATTGTGCTGTAAGTGGCAGTAGAGGAGTCCAGTACAGCCCAGAGGAAAAAAGGCCACCAGAGTTTTCTGTTTTAATTGTAATTTTTTAAGATGCAAGATTACAGAATGTCATATGTAGATGGAAATAATCTTCTAGTGTTGTAGCCGCCAGCCCCCGAAAGACACATGGACTACCAGAAATCGGTGAGTTGTAGGAAACACGCTCTTTATTCAGCCAGGGGTACGCAGACCCCAAATTAAGCAGCCCTGAAATGTAGAGGTACAGGGCTTTTAAGCCCTAAATCCCATTCCTCATTCTGTCTTAAACACAAAGGTCTATTTTTCTTCTATTCACTACCTGTCGACCCACAGGTCGGTTGTGCAAGCGGGGGTACAGAAGCAGAAAGCTTATTGTTAGAATGTTATGTTCCCATGGGTGATACCGTATGTTCCCATGGGCGATAGCCAAGCAGTAATTTTCCAGCCAGC
>NW_006440624.1:2425642-2426204 GCF_000325575.1 Pteropus alecto
CTGTCTTGTGTGTTTCAGTCCCGATGAGTCTGCGCTCTTCTGAGGTCAAGGGGGTAATTAAAAGCTGTTGGCAATCGTCCCAGGTGAGGCAGTGAGTCCGAAAGACACTTTCTCAGAGTCCTATTAATGCCTGGGGTTTCTCAGAGAAAGGCGGATTCTGTGCCTTCCAGTTGTACAGGTCACTAGTCAAGAAAGGCACGTAAACCATAAAGGGCCTGTCTGTGTGATGACCCTGTTGTGGTGCTTCTCACAAGGGGAGGACAGCCGGGGTGGTGGTATTGGCTGGCGCCCCACCCGGAGCGGGAGCAGAAGGCCCATAGGAGTTACCTGCCTGCGTCTGAGGAGGCGAGGCAGTGCTATTTGGCCTCTGTTGTCCTGGATTATAGGGCAGGGGAAGGTCACTGTCCTCCGGTGGAGATTGGAGGACTGAGGGACTGGGCTGCCTTGGAGATTCAGTTGCTGCATGTTTCGGAGGGCCTATAACTAAGACTCACGCCCCTAGAGAAAGGGCACACTGGCGGAGCCAAGGAGAGGGGGTGTGAACAAGGTTTCACCATTAATT
>NW_006440624.1:2429451-2450568 GCF_000325575.1 Pteropus alecto
TTAAAGTATTCATTGAGCATCTTTATAACCAGTGTTTTGAACTCTGCATCTGTTAGATTACTTGACTCTATTATATCTGGATCTCTGTTCTGTTCTCTCATATGGTTTCTGTTTCTTTGTCCTCCCATTTTGGCTGTCTTTCTGTGTCTATTTCTATATGCTAAGCAAAGCTTCTAAGTCTTCTAAGCTTCTGGTCTTATTAGTGTGTATTTGTGAAGTAGGTGTCCAGTGGCACAGCTACAGGCCAAATTTAGCCCAAACTTCTACCCCTCCGGGGCCACCTGTTAAGATTCAGCAAGCAATCCACAGATACGGTGCTTATAGTTGCCTCAAAAGGCCACACCAGAAACGGAGGCCAGTTGCCTCCACCAGTGTGAATCTCAGCAAGGAGCGCCTGACTCACTGAATATACACCTGGATGTGGCTTGGGTGGGGCCTGAGTTGGGGTAGGCGGGGTTTCAAGGAATCCTCTGGGTGGAGTGACCTTTATTATTTAGTTTGATGACATTACAGCTACGGCTGTGTCCTGCACACTGATAGTGGGGAGGGCTCAATAGAAAACAATGGTTACCGCCAGCAATTCTGTACTGAGCGAGTCTCACTTCGGCCCTCACTCTGACAATGTCTCTTTGTAAGTCCCTGGTGCCCTCTGCGCACAGCCGATCTATCACCATGAAAATCTGCTTGCAGACATGGCCCCTTTAAGAGGCATCTGCCTCTGCCACAGCCTCCGTCTCACTCAGCTGTTCGGGACCAGGCAGGCCCGCGTCCTCACCCTGTCCTACCTACGTTGCAGGGTGATTTCTTGGACTTCTCCGTAGTTGCATGGCTTGTTCGTCTAGATCCCAGGTGATTTTTCTTTGCTGCTGCTCCTTGTTTCCATCACAACTTTGATTTGGTCACCAGAGAGATGAACAGAGCCTCTATCATCTACACCATTTTTTTTCCTCTCCTATTGTAGTTAATTTAAATTTAAATAGTCACCTGAGAATTGGACAGCACATCTCTAGAGAGAGAAAAGTTGGTGAAACAGAAGGGAGAAGGTCAATTGCTGCAGTGATGACCCTGAGTAGCTGAAAGTGGAGGGTATTTCACATATCGATAGGGTGATTGGCCTTGGTAGGGGCACGGGTGGTTGATTCATTATAAAAGAAGGAATGGCATGTGGGTTTAGATACAGACATGTTGGTAGATGCAGTGGTGGTGATGGCTTATGGAATTTCTTTTCTGATTGCTTATATGTGTTCAGTGAAATAAGAATTGAGGTCACTAAGCTCCATAAGAAGGTACAGAAACAATGTTGGAATTATAAAGAGAGAGGAGAAGGCAGGGAACAGTGACACCTAGCTTTCCTAAGGGCCCCTTTAGTTTCGTAGTCATAAACTTGAAAAGACACTAGTCAGCATGCTTTCGCATTTTTCTTCATCCATATTAAGGGGACTAATTTACCTGGAGTTTGGGCTTTGCCAGAAAATTTAATCAAAGGATAAGGGTCAAGGAAGAGGTTAAAATGATGGACACTCAAACACTCCATGTGATACTTTATCTTTTGAAGGACAGTCTGTACTCTTTACTCAGAATCCTACAGGGCAAATACAATTTTCAAGTTAGCATAGGGAGCATAGGGAGACCATGAGGTGGTAAAGGACATTGAAAAGACGGAGATCAATGGATTATAGAATATTTTAAGTTTGTTAAATAAATCACTCAACAAGGAGCTTCTGAAGATGCAATTCTAGGTGTTTCATCCTATCATCAAAGGTCTGATAATTTTTTCTTTATAGTTTACCTTTTCTTACTATAAGAGTTTTCGGGAATTCTTCTACCTTTTACCATACAATTGTTTCAGGATTAAAAATTTGAAGTACCACTCCAGAATAGTTTTGTCCAATGTTTAAAAAAATAGAAAAATGGCAAATTTTCCATGTCCACTAACTTTGTGACATTTAACACTCCATGTGATGCTTTGTCTTTTGAAGGACAGTCTGTACTCTTTATTCAGAATCTTATGGGCCAAATATTATTTGCACACATATCAAAGAGTATCCACATCCTTTGATGACAGCATTATTTTACATAAATGAGTCATTTGTTAAGGCTTGAAAATCTTTGGATCATACAAAGCTCTTGTTTGTTTTCACATATGTATCTTGAGTGCAACCCTTTCCTGACACATTCTCATTTTCTCTATCTTGCATTTTTTGATTATAAAAACATACACAGATTAATAGGCAAAACTTTATGAGATAAAAAGTGGTCATTAGCTCTGTTGTATGTTTATTGCAGGGACCCTGGCAAAATTAGTAATATTAGCTTAAATTCTGGGTTCTCAACCTACCTTTAATAGAGTTCATCTCCTATCTACTATCTCTCAAACACTTATTTCTGTTAACCCAAGGCTCTCCCTGCCCGTTTTTTAAAAAAAATTTTCAAGCCTTGTGTAGCATATATGAATCATATATTACAAACTTAAGTATATAGGAAAATGGACATTCTTTTTTTTTTTTTAATAATATTAAATCTGACCTTATTCTCTAGTCTCCCAGTTTGCAGAGACTTAATTTCAGTCATTAATAAGGCTCCTTGGTTTCCACCATCACATCTCCCAGATACTTCGAAGATCCTAGGAATCCTTTGGAGAATGTTCCTCCGGTATTGAGATCTCTGAAAGACCCATTTTACGAATCCACATGGTCCACCGAAGTACAGAGTTGCATGCTCAGAGCATGGAAATTTCTAAGCATGGAGCACAGATCAGGGGACTGTGCTTGGAGAACAGAAATCTTTGGCAAGTTGGACACTCCAGATCTTCAGTCTAATTTTCCTAGGTATTAAATACAACCATTTTCCCAGACTCCTTTCACCACTCTGGTGAGCTAAGAGAAGTTCAGGATTCTCATTTCTAGCAGACACTCAGATCTTACTGTCTTTCCTATGTCCTTGAATAACATACCTTATTTCCCCTTCTCTAGCCTCTTTCTCCTCAGTCACTCCTTCTTTTTCTTCCCTCACCAGGATTGCGAAGATAACCATCTCAATTACTTTAGACTTTTTGAAAAAGAAGAAAATGTTAAGTCTTTAGATGTCTTCTGCATTAGATCCAAGAGATTTGGTGCACACCTGAGGCAAGAGCATACAAAGGGTGCAGAAAGCATAAAACATAAAACAGTAAATCCATCCAGTCACCTATCCCATTTGAAAAGGCTAGCATCATGCTGATTTGAACCTTGGCCCTGACCTACTTACTATTCAGCTCATTCTGTGCTGAGGGAGAGCCATAAATACAAGCACATTCTGAGATCTTCAGATATTCTCAGTCCTCTCAGTTATTCACCTCATTAGAGCAATATATTATTTGGAGCATTGCCGCTAAAATTCATGGTGGATCCAGTTGCATATGACAGGGATAACAATGCACTCTCTCACTTGTGCCTGGAAGAAAACAATAGCAAATTCTCCAGGCCTGTTCTTGCATGACTGTAGCCAGTTTGACCTCCTTTCTTAATGCCCTACTGACCTACTAACATTCTTGAGGTTCTGAGCAGTGTCATTCGATCACTTAAATAACAGCTACCCAGGAGATTAAGCCCTAAAGGTGGAGACACATTTCTGCTTCACTGAGCTGCACTGTGATTTTAATGTAATGATATAAAGGTAGTTCTGGGAAGGAAAAATCTCCTAATTCATGGAGCTCACAACATTAGCCTTTGACAAAGGGGATTTTTTTTTTTTTTTTGCTTTGTGAATAGACCCAAACAGCTCCTTGGCCCTTGAGTTTCTTCAGCTCTCCTCCAGTTTGAGCCCTATGACCTGACTTGAGGACAGCCCTGTCAGCTTGCCCTCTTTATCTTCTTTCGGGAATACAATGTTACTGGCTTAATTTCACATCTACCTTCCCAAAAGAAATTTCCAGAAATAATAAAGAACTTTGTTCCACTTTTACTCCAGTAAATTTGTTTTCTATTGAGTCAATTCTTATCATCATTCGACATGATAACCATAATAAATGATAAAAGCATCTTCTTTAGTACAAATGTGACAAAGTAGAAGAGGGCCAGCGATAGCATGACACTCCAAACATCCAACGTCAACAAGGGAAGTAAACAGTAGGTGAAGGTCCTATTTCTTAACAAGTTCTTTTATTGAATTAAAGCTAAAATGGCCCTGCCATTTGGTGTCATTTGGCAATTAAGGCCTCACTGTGGAGTCATTCATCAAACATTTATTCTGTGTGTGCCACAGACCAGTATAGTTGACACATGATCATTATTGAGAGAGTTCAGTATTTTAGCTTTCTGTTTGTTAAAATGAAAGTTCAAAAGCAAAAAAAAAAAAAAACTAGATATGTTTTAAAAAGTTTCTAAAGGCACAATACCTGGAATAAGGGATCAGGTAGATATTTTTAAAATGTCAAAAACTTATTTCTTGCGCTTCCAGGGTAAAAGCAGAATTTTTCACTTTTGGCATACTTATTCATTTTTTCTTTTAAAGGTGATATTCTCTCTTGATAGTTGATCTCACTTCTGGGACTTATATATTCTTTCTCCTTGGGATAGCTCAGATATTTAGAAAACTAGTCCAAAGTTAAAGACTGGAATATTAAGTGATATTCTCTTTAGCATCTTAAAAGTTCTTGTATGAGAAAAAGTATGTAAACATAGTGTCATATTTTACATTTTCTTTTTTTCCCTCTCCTCCTCCTCCTTCTCCTCCTCCTCACTCTCCTCTTTATATTTCAGTTTATCAGTTTTCCCTAGCGTCCAGGAAAATCTGGGATTCTGTATAGGACTGTGATGGTAGTGAGTGGGGTGTCCTTTGAATTAAGGAAAGAATTCCTAGTTTTATGGTTTTAAACTAAACTCTCCAGTGGGGGGACTTTATTGCCAGAAACAAGTACTTATGTGTAAAATTCTTTCTAGTAAACTAATGTGCTACTTGGATTCTAGATTAGGAACCATACTATCTTGAATTTCTGTTGTATCTATATGGTGAAACTATATGCTAGAAGATAGGGATGCAAAGGTGTGATCCCTGCACTGAAGAAACCCATCATATAGAATGGAAAGTAAAAATAATTCAAGCTCTATTTAAAAAACTAGATGGTAATTTGATAAGCACTTGAAACTGAATACTCGGAGAAAATTACGAAGAAACTGAAGCATATAGAGGTTAAATTGCTGGTCTAAGATTGCACTGCAACGGGACTTGAGTTGAGACTCGAATGTATGCAGCTTGTGAGACAGTTCTTGAGATGGTGAAGAATCACAAAGAAAGAAGGACCTGAGGCTAATGAAAGCTCCTGAGGGAAAATCATGTTTCAGCTTCGTCTTGAAGGATGAGTAGTATGCCTCCCAGGTGAATAAAACAGGTGAGGGTATTTCATGTACAAGAAAGTGAGGAGGGAGATTGTCAAAAGACCAAAAACAACATAAAAACTCTTGATGTCTATTAGATCAAGTCCTCTCTTCTTGTTTCTGTTGCATTGGTCAATTATCTATATATGTGTTGATATCAATCTGTTATAGTTAATTGACCACAGAAAGAGAATGAAAAAAAAAAAAAAGACCTTTGAAATAGACTTCTGTATGAACACAATATGAAAGAGGTAGTATCAGTAAAAAAATGTGCTGGGACAATTGAGTATTTGTATAAGAAATTAAATTAGACGCTGTATTGATTGGAGGCTTGCCCAAATCTCTCCTTCAGGATGGTAGCACTAATTCCTCAGCTGCCAGGAATATTGCTAATATAAAGCTCATAGAAACCCCTCCTCAGCAACTTCTCTGGGCCTAATGGAGCTGCCTTGCTCAAGGCTGTGTCCCCTTCCTGATAGTAGTCCACCTCCAAAGACAGGTTGATGTGGCAATACAAATCTAGCAGTATGAGGCATCATGGAAGAACCATCCCAGCTCTACAGCTCCTTATGGGATCTGCTGAGGCTTCTGTTGCATCTGCTCCACTGTTCAAGTTCAATTTCAAGTTCTCCTTCTGTCCAATCCTGCTTGCCCTACTGTTTTCTGGGCATTATTCCTGAGAGCATTTGCCAATAAACCACACACATGCAAATACCATCTCAGAGACTGTTTCCCAGGGACTTTCACCTATAACAAATCCCTAACCCATACTATACCCTGAAATTAATTCTAGGTAAATTAAAATGAAGGTATGGAGAAATGACTAATTTGCACAAGGTCACACATCTGAAAATTGATAGAGCTGGGATTTAAATCTGGGCAGTCTGGTTTGAGAGTCTATGCTCTTAACCATTAATGACGAAGAAAATAAACCAAAACCAGTTGCACATAATGACTTGGGATGAATCACACAAACACAGAGTGGAAAAAAGAATCAAGACACCAAAAATGCAACTGAATAATTTCATTTATATGAAGTAAAAAACCAGGCAAAATGAGCTGTATTGTTTAGGAATGCACGTGTAAGTGGTAAAGATATAAGAAAAGGCAAGGGAATGATTACTAAATAACTAAGAAGTGGTTACTGGGGTGGACAGCTACTAAAGGGACTGCGAGTGGGAAGGAGGTTCTACTAATGTATTATTTGTTGATCTGTGTGGTGGTTACGCATTTGTTCACTTTACAATAATATTTTAAACTATATATACATATTCTTATTCACTTATTCTGTGAATGTGACATATTTCACATATTTTTTAAAAATAGAGGGAATAAAGAAAACCATAGTGAGAGGGGAGGTAACTGTAGGGGAGAGAACACTGTGAAGGGTCTGCCAAGGTCAAGATCACAGATTTCCAAGGATAAGTATTAATGTATTTTTCAGCTGTTAACCATGAAGTTTCTCAGAAGCCTTCCCAAATGCCTGGTTTTAAACGGGGCTTTGTGGAGTCCAGCTGGTCCAGATACAGAGTGTTGATTCTAATCTCTCTCTCTCTATGGAGCCACGGAGAGGTGGACTACCTACCTCTCTCTGGGGTTTTGAGGCCCATGTTTTTATCTTCTCGAACAACTTTCTATTCTGCATGACTTTAGACACTTTAGAATCAACTTGTCTGAAAGAAAATTCATCAGTATCAGGATAAGCTTTTAAAATTCTTTCTTTATCCTCTGGAGTTGAGTTCATACAGGTGAGATGACAAAGGAAGACAAACCACAAGATTGTTAATCTGAGTAGTATGAAAGATTTGATTATCTTGGAAGTAGCACTTAGCCTCCAGCACAGCTCTCTGTATTCCTTCACTACTCTGTGATTCAGCAGGGATAGAGTTGGAGATTAAGGGCTGACCATGAGGTTAACAGGAAGGGAACCATTAGAAGTCCCAAGAAAGGAGTATAAAAGGACAAAGGGGCTTTGAGACAGGAGAAAACAGTAGGAGGAAGGGGGTATGGTATAAGGTTCTCAATCAACTTTAAGGGGATGACCAACTGGATAAACCAAAGGTCAGCAACTATGATATTGTAATGAGAGAAATGTGTGACCAAGGCAGTAGAAGAGGGCGTAGAAGGCACTTTGGACTCCCAAGCTATTCCTACCTTATATTTTCTTTGTAACTTTTTTAGCTATTTTTCAGAGTTATATTTAGGCCATGTGGAGTAAGGACTGTGCTGTTCCCTCTTGTCCTCAGTAGGGACACAGTTCTGGAGTTTTCAGATATATTCAGTTTACCAATTCTATAAACATATTAAACATCAAGTTTCTGAACAGGGCTCTGAGAGCCACAGAGAAGGACAGTTTTTGGTTTAGTTTTGTTTTTTTCTTAATCAAGTAGTTCACACTAAGGCTGAAGAGACAGATAGGTCAATAGGTGAGGATGATGACAGGCCTTCCTCAGGCTCTGGGTTAGACCCTAGGAATGAAAGAAGGGAGTACACATGACCCTTGTCTTTAGGGAGTGTACCTAGAAGTTAAAATAAATAATCAAGACAGACAAAGAGTTTGTATATTACGTACAACTCTTCATGGGGATGGAGTAGGGGAGTGTTAGACTTGAGGGAAGATTTGAGGAGGAATTTTAGAAGAAATAGCTGAAGAGCTGAGTTTTAAGAAGTAGTTATGATTATTTTGTATTTTATTATCTTTTTGAAAAAATTATCTTTTTATTTGTATAAATATTTTCTCACAGCTTTCACAGTATAGTGCTTTGAACCTATCAAATGCATAATAAATTGGGGGTGAATCTTTTGGAGAAAAGACTAAGGTACAGTTTCAATGGTTGAGGCTTCCAGAAAAGACATCTATGCACAGGGTGTAAATGTACATTTTTTTCAGGTATGATATCTTTGGTCAATTAATGGAAGAACATTTTAATTTAAGTCATTTTATGATAGCATAATACAATTGGGCATGATTAGAAAAAATGGAGAATGATGGTCTCATCTTTCCTGATTTCTCAATGGATCCTTGAAAATTGCAACATGAGGTAAATCCAACGTTTGATGGTTTAGGAACCTAACCCATCACACTGACATTTGTCAAGACACTTAATCCATTTGGTTTTTAGAAAAAATAATTTTTTTCATCGTTAATGCAAAGAACAAACTTATAACTGTTTACTGAAGATATTCTAAAGTGTTGGAATTTTAACAGAAAATTCATATCCCAACTTGCACTTAGCACTTAAGAGGCATCAAATTGCTCATGAATTAGTATGCTGACAACTATTGTCATTTTCTGGTGGGAGACTTTCACAGGACAGGCTGAATACCAGGTTCTGTTCACCGTGTGTCTTGGGAGACATTCCTGAAGGTCTTAAGTTTACATTAAACTTATAGGAACAAACATCATTAAATGAAGTAGGGAAGAATCTGCATGCTAGGATAAGGCTGTGAGGTCTTATGGTGGTCCCAAGAACCTATTGTGCTTAACTTTACTATAACTTCTTGCTCACATACACTGACTCAGGAAATGGTGCTTCATGGTATGTACTTCACAGGCTTATGACTCAAGAACCTGAAATATTAGCTAAATGAAATGTTGCACAATTCAGGCTGCTCACTCATAGCACATACAATTTTGAATATCATCATCTGCAGCCTCGGTTCTGCCAGACTTGAGTATAGCAGAAATGAAGCAAGAGGTAAAACACTTTGGCCTTAGATGCAAAGGGCAACAGGATGCCAGCAGACTCAGTGTTATGCTGTTTTCCTCTTCTGTTCATATGGTTGGCCTATGACAAATTTATGCAAATATAACAGAAAATAATTTCTCAAGGCAATTGTTTTGTGCGTGCCATGTGTTTACTGATTTTCTTTTGGCCTAGACTATGGATGATATTAGGTTTCTTTAGATTCTAGCTCTCTCAGTTTTCCTGCAAGTTATGTCAAGGAGTGTTTATTTCACAAAAAAGCCAAAGCTCTACAAGCAGAGCTGGAAGTGAGAGTGGCCCAGGGACAGGGTGAAAGAGCACAAGGTAGTGTCACTGACATTCTGGTCCTTTCTCTCCCATGGCCTCTCATCTCAGAGCAGCTAGGGCTCACTTAAGGAATAGTAATTAACATCTAGACCTGGAACAGAAGTGCCTGGCACTTGAAAGTGAAGCCACAGCACTTCATTCAAAGTTCCCACTTGAAAAACTCTCCTCTTGACTAATAGGATCTGAACACTGACTCCTTAAAGTGAAAATTTAGTAGCCATACATCAGAAGGATATGTCATTAAAATAAAATAAATATCCAGAAAAAAGCAAGTATTCTGCAATAGGATAATTATAGTCCCTCGATCTAGAAATAGTGTTAAAAAATCAAGAATTTATTTCTCATGCGCTAGACATCGTTTCCCAAATGTCCTAGACCGGTGGAGCATTCCATTCACTGAAATTACTATGTGTAGATGCCAATGAGGAATTCTCAGTGACCAGCTCTGGGGCCATTTTTATTGTCCTCACCCTATTTTCACCAGTATTTCTACCAGAAACTCTGTTCCAAGCAATGACCAAAGAAAGTCTGCATGCCTTGGGGTAAGGTGTGTTAAATTATTCTAAGTGAGGGTGGAGAGAGATGGTATTTAAAAGTGAAAAGTATCTAAAAATAACCTAAAATAAAAATAAAAGAACCAACTCTCTCAGTTTTTTGATGTGTAAAGAGAGGTTCAGAGGGGTTACTCATTCAAAGTTGCTTGTTGGTGGTAGCCAGGTCCCTGATTTCCACTTCTGGGCACTGTTAGTTATAGCAAAATGTCTATTATGTTAACATGATTACAAGGGCTAAGTTAAGTGCATTCAATCTAACAAATGGTTATTGACTCTCCACCATGTGTTACTGAAGCTTATTATATGCTAGTCACAAACTGAGGTGTTGAGTGCACCCCCAAAGATGTTGATCTCCTGGAGCTCACATTTGCTCGAGAAAAGATTATAAGAAAAGCACTATTGGTATCACGGTTATGACATTTAGTTTTTATATTGCTCAATAAGATAATTTTCACTGGAAATGGCTAGCTACAATGTTTTTCTACAAACGTTTGTCTTTTGTGACATTCCCAATTGAAAACATTCCAAGGCTATTTGAAGTACATAACTTGGGTTAGCCCTCCTGTTCTCTAGTTCCCAAGTGTAGTCACAATAATCATAGCAGGAGGTAGATGGACCACTTAAAAGGCATGCTAGAAGGGCAATCATTGGAAGAACAACTACAGAAAGCCAAAGCACAAACTTACCCAAGAACGATTGGGAAAATGTGTTTTATGGCAATTATTTTTTTTTCTTGCTAAAGGGTTATATCGTCAGAGTCTCCTCTGAATATTTCTGTACAAAAATTCCCCTTTGACTAATGTTAGTTACCTCATGAAATGTAAATATAAAGAAGGAATTGGGAGAGCAGGGAAGAGACTCCGAAGATGAGGCCACTGGAAGGTGAGCTTTCTGTGGATTGGCCTCTCCCTGCCCAGGGTGAAAGAGCCTTTAAACCCTCCACTTCTTCACTTTTAATGTCAACTTTTGCATTTTTTATTTTTTTAACCAACATTCTACTAACTGAGTTACAGATTAGGACACTGGCATTCTAGATTTTTTTTTTTTAAACTTTATCTATACCATTGTTTATAGGTAAAGTTTTGGACCAAATTGTTTGAATTCTTCCAAGAAGGAATTGTGACTATAAAAGTGACTTAATAAGTTAGACAAAAATAGTTTCTCAAAGAGAAGTTGTGCATGTATTCATTATATGCCATGCTAGGTATTTTCTCAAGAGGCAGACCCAGCCTTTGCCCTAGAATAGTTTACAGTCCAGATAGGGAGACACCGTGAGATGAACAACACCTGGACAACTATTCTAAGTTTAATAGCAGTTCAGAGTGACAACCAGAGCATGGCTGTCTGGAATGTCATGCGGAGTCGATCAGAATCCCTCATTAAAACAATCTCGTTTGAGCACAACTATGTGTCAGGTGCTAATCTAGACAATTAGGACTCTTCTGTAAGCAAAACCTCTAATTCCTCATTCCAGTGGGAATTTACGTTTTAGCAGAGACTTGATTAGTTACTTTGATAGACCCCATGATGACTCATATCTCATGATGTTTCACAGCACTCAAGATAGGCCAGGTGTCTGCAACAAAAGAGGTGAGTCCCTGGAACTGTGTGGAAGACCTTCCTGAGAAAGTAAGGACCAGGGCAGGAACACATATGACTTCCTCCTGCAATTTAAAATCTTGCGTTAAGCATTTCTGTTGAAATTTTCTAAGCCAACGTAATAATCCATAGACCTAGGACACTTTCCCTTTACGAAAACTGTTTGAAAAAGAATAGAACACCCTGGCATGGCGTGTGAGAGGCCCTGAGGGAGAGAGTGAAGTGTGGGCAGTCTGCTGGACCTGGATCTGGAGAGCCGGGCCCACCTTCTCAGCTCTGCACCTTAGCTGCTTTGCAAAAGACAATTAAGTTCTCAGAGACTCAGTTTCTAATGATCTAAATGTAAACAATTTGCAAACTCTAAGTTGTTACACTTATGTGAGTAATTAGGAATATGCATATTGATGTTTAGATTATTAAATTTTGAGACTATAGTAGAGCAAAGGTTACAAAAAGGGTGAAAATTCAAATATGTATATTGAGAATCTGCTTTGCACTAGACAATGTGCTTTTTTATGTGATTCTAATTACTTCCTTTTCATACCAATCTTGTAAAGATCATAAACTAACAAACTTGTTAGTTTATAGATGAAATAATGAACTGAGAGAGTTATCTAGAGCTGCACAGGCAATGAGCAGAGGGGCTGAGATTTGGAATTCCGAATTATTTGACTTTATACTTGTCCTTTAACTGGGCTAAGTGGCTGCTCCTACACAATAAATAATAATATCCAAACATCTTCTAGTAAGTGTTTTACCAAAATGCAATTTTCCTGAATGAAGAAGTAACAGCACTTTTTGGTCAAATAAGCTTTATTGAAACTACAAAAATATACAAAGATCACTTTTCTTAAAAAAAAAAAGCATTCTTTTGATATGACATTTACCATCACCTTTTCTGGAAATTGGAAACTACAATAGAAAAATCCAAAGGGGGATTAAGAATTTAGTTTGGAACATGATATTTATTTAGATTACCCTTTAGTAAGAATTAATGGATCATTCATTTCAGAAGGTTAATTGGATCTCTGAAAAATGTTTATAGTAATAACTACTGCATAATAGTGTTTGTTTGTCTGTGGCCTGATGCTGGTTAAGAGCTTTATGTTGATCTCACTCTTCCCAGCTCCTCTCTAAATCTAAAGTGCTACTATTTCCCATCCTATAGATAAAGTGAAGGAAATAGAAAAACCTAGAAAGGGGATTTCAACCCAGGCAGGGCTGCCTCAACTCCTAGGTGGTGCTCTGCTGCCTCATCTCCTAACTCCAAGACAGCAACAGAGGGATGCTGACGAAAAGAATCAGGTTCATTCTGATGAAGATCTGGTTTTCCTGATTTCCACCATTGCTTAAGTTATTTCACAACGTGCATCCCCATGTTTACCATGACACCAGTGATAAATATAAGAACATTCTGTTTCCTTTCCAGGATGCTGAATGGGGTTTACGTCATTGTAAAAAAGGAAATGAGTACTTTGATCAGGTTTGAAGAACAACCGTCCAGACAATCAAGACTTCTTGAATTTCAGTTGTGATCAGTGTTTTGGACAATTGGGCTTGCTTAGGCTAGGATGACAGAACAGAGTTGTGAAAATGGAGAGCTTAAAGCTTTTTTCACAAAAGAACTTTATTTTTTTTTCTTTTCGCAAGGGATAGTATGTAAGGCTAGATATTATTAGATAATTCTTTAGAAAAATGTTTTAAATTTCCATCTGGTAATTAAATTTCATTTATTTGTGGCAAGAATAAATACTCCCAATTATTTAGCTCTAATCGTGTGCTAGATTCTACCCGAGGACTTTACGAGTATTAACTTAATTCTTTACTAATTTAATTCATTACCATACTTTGAGATAGGTACTACTGGCATTATGTTTTAGACTATGAGAAAAGATGTGGGGAAAAAATGAGAGGTGTCCCAAGTCCACATTGATTGTAATCTTTGGAAATGAGTCTTCACCCTAGTGTTACCTGATGTCAAATGTTTGTTTTTCAGCACTATCCTGTAAGTTTTAAGCATATCTTCATTATGTCATTGAAACAGGTTTTGAGTCACATTGTTATATGTAGAGATCAAGACCCATAATAATAATGACAACACTTTTATAACACGTATGTTAACACACTAAATCCTCACAACAGCACTGTCTCTTTTCATCTGAATTTTATGGATTAGCCACTAAATACAGAGATTCAAATCTCAAGCATTCTGCCTCCCAAACTAATTGTGCTCTTAACCACAATTCTGCCCTGTCCCTCTGAGTTATTAATTAAACTAGTATAAACTAAACATGTGCACAATTCTTTTAAGGAATTATTCTGCTTTTTAAAAAAAATTGACATACACATGCATTTCAGGGTTTTAGTAGTTCTCTAACTTTTATATTTGTGATTTTGTTTTTTCAAATAAAGTTTTAAAAAATGGTATACACTGTCCCATATATCTTAATCACATACAGACAAAGATTTTCCATGCATTGATAAAAAATCTAACTCAATGAACTCTACAATTTATAGATATTTCCTTCCTGAATTTTAATTTTTATATGCCTACTCAAAACATTAAGAGTGTGCAGAAATAACATCTTGGATGTTATATCAAGCACATACAGTCTTGAACTTGATAAAGGGAGGGCAAAGGAAGGACCAAAGCACCTTGCCTTGTGAGAAGGGAGCTCTGGTCTTGTCCTTTCCTTTTCCCATAGCAGAGGTTACAACATTTCAAAGTGGAGGGCCATGGGCAGGCCCTAGTTCTCAGAACCGTTGGTCTACCAATGAAATTGAGAACTATTTTATTTTGGACAAATTGTATTTGAGATTTCTATTGCTTTCCAAGTGAGATGTCAGGGTGACAGGTATTCAAGTCTGAGGTCACTTGGTGTCAAGTAAAATTAATTAATTAATTAATTGATTAATTGGTTAATATCAAAGGCTGATAGCTCAGAGTGAGGGAACTTAAGAGGCAGACCGAACTTGGTTTTTTAGTCCTAGCTCTGTCATTCACACAGTACGATCTAGGTCTAGGTTTTTAATCTCATTGAGCCTCAGTTACTTAAATTGTGAAATGCGTATTTACTCAACAGATAAGCATTGAATGCCTACAATGTGCCAGGTACAATTCTAGGTGCTGGACACAGCTGTGAACAAAATATACAAAAATTCTCATCGTTGTTGAATTTATATTCTAATGTGAAGAGGCAATGTGGAGAAGCAATGAAAAAGAGAAATATTTAGTATGTCAAATGCTAATAAATATCAAAGAGAACAAGAGAGCAGGAAAGGTGTGGGGGAGTGTCTGTTGGGGTAAAGATGGGGAGTCAAGAATGGTGAAGAGTTAAATTGTAAGTAGGATGGTCCAGGAAGTCCTCACTGAGAAGTAAAGTTTTCTAAGGAAGGAAAGGAAAGGAGTCATGCAGATATTTGAGAAGAGTGTTCCAACAGAAAGAAGAGCTAGCACAAAGTCTTTCAGGCAGAAACCTACCTGGTGTGTTCAAGGGGGAAAAAATAAATCAGTGTGGCTGAAACAGATTGAATGGAAATGAATAGGACATGAGAAAAATGGAGGAGTGAAAGATGTTACCACAATTTTCAGACTGTGCAACTGGAAAGATTGAGCTTCCAGTTACAGAATGGGAAACTCTTGGGAGGGACCAAGTATGACTTTGGACAAGTTGAGTCTGAGATTCCTATTGCTATTCAAGTGAGATGTCAAGAAGACAGCTGGCTAGTCAAGACTGTAGTCATCAGATGGGAACAGGTTGGACGTGTAAATGTGGGAGTTTTCAGGTATTAAAGACATTTTAGGTCACCAGAAGTGGGTCTAAATAGAGAAGGGAAGAGTCCAAGTTCTGAGTGTGGGGTCTGTCATTGTTCAGAGGTCTAGGAGTAACCAGCAACAGAATGATAAGGGAGGAAGAAAAAAGTCATGCAAGTAGGGGAAGAAAGTGAGCTGAGGAAGAGATGAACTGCTAGGTGAAATGCTGTAGACGGATTACTACTTTCCTCATAACATTATTACACGAATTAAATAAAAACATTATTTGTACAACACAGTGTAATAACTGGCATGCAACAAGAACCTCGTCAATGCTTTTTTCATTAAAAAAATCTGTTTGAAATTTCCCAAAATAAAATTCAATCTCATTCATAATTTTATAAAGTTATTTTGTCTGCTAATAGGAAGCGTGACTTTGTATCTCTGGGGATAATGAAATTTTTAAAATGTGAGGAAATAAAAATCACTTAGGGACCATTCATAAAAGCTTAAACTAAATTCTTTTTTTCTCATAAAATTGATGTATGCTGTAATAAAATGTCATAGTGAGAAATCAGATCTGATATACAAAATTTTGCTATGTAATTGAATTTTTAGGAATGAGTCATTTTATGCATTAAGGGACAGCTAGCAGGAGGGAAGGATGATGGAAGAAAAATGGAATAAAATAAGACATTCTTCATACTTATTATGATACTCTACAAGGTGCTTTATAAGCACATCTCCGTTAATCTGCACATTAACCCTACAAATGGGAAATGGTTCTTCCCAAACACGGAGTGCTCAAATGTATCTGCTGTGACATCTGCCATGTGAGCTGTGAGGCCTACCATGTGAGTGTTTTCTCCAAATGCCAAAAACCATTCATACTAGGGAAGAAACTGTATTAACTATTTATTTGCACTGAAAAACAAAAGGTCTGGAGATGTGCATTTGTCTCCACCAGTCTTCAGCTATACCTAAAATCAAAGTTTAGTAATGATGTGAATAATCTTAAAATGGGGTGGGTGAATGATTAGCCTACTGGACTGTATACTCTATGAGATCAGGAATTGTCTTTATCTCATCATTATATCTCAATTGGCTTCATAGTACCTGTTCTCTATTAGTTGTGAATAATAGTTTTTAAACAATTAATCAAAAAAGATATTTGATGCATAGCAATGATAAAAATGAACCAAATCATTATTAAGTGCTAGAAGTCATGAGGGCCTTGGGATGAGCTTCATTGGTTGAATTTCTCTTTATTACTCTGTGTGTGTGTGTGTGTGTGTGTGTGTGTGTGTGTGTGTGTGTGTGTAATGAACACTTTCCTATGACTGGGCACACAGCACATACCAAAGAAATATTATTTTGAGATAGATCATACGCAAAGAAAACAAGAGATGTCCAAAAAATCCTCAGTTGATAGAAAATGGGCTGAGTCAACAGGACAGTTAATATACAAAGTTGATGTTCAGAATTTGATTTTCTGAAATATTTTTGTGCATTATTACCTTGAATCTCTGTCAAAATTTTAAAATGGTTGTGTGAAATTCCAGCCATTTCAACACCACCTTGAAATGTTCAAATACTAAATCTTTGTTGAATAAATTATAGTGTTTCATATAGTGGTTAAGTGAAGGCTAAACTATTTAGGTTTTAATTCTCATTATAGAGAGAAAGTAGTCTTATAATATGCTTAAGAAACTGATACTTTGATCTTCATTCAAATCTGTAGGCATATTAACAAAATTAGAGCTGATGGTGGACTCACTAAGATATAATAGGGTCCCCCAATGTTGGCTTTAGTAATGGCTTTCATCCCAGGAACTGTATATCATTACACTTCATTATACTAATAGTTTTCTTAGAGTCATGATGAATAATAGCTCAATAAAAACAAAAATAAGGAATATATTTAACATTCCATCTTCATCCATAAATCAGGTTGTATCTGTTATTAGCTGTATAAAGATAAAACAACAGAATCTTATTATTTTTAATCTTGTAAGGGCATTCTTCATTGTTATTTGGAACTAAAGAAAGGGAAGCGAAGACCCTTTAAGTGGTCCAAAGTTGGTCCAAAATGCCAACTTGAGCTATCTTTCAATTCAGAGGCATGCAGCGAAAGGAAGCATGATTTTTTCTGAGTGACTTTACCTTTGGAAACTTACTAACTTGCAATGATAAGAGGATTAAATGGTGATAACAATCATAAAAATAATTGGCACCATGCCTATTTCAAATAGACACTTGGAAATGTTACTTCCTGTCACTCTTCTCCTTTTTGCTTCACCCCTTGAGAGCCATGAATCATGATTATTCAGCTATATCATGTCTGGGCATCATAACTCTCTCATTCCCTAAAAAGAATGCTTCATAATGTTGATCTTAAGTATCCCCTTCTTACTCTTCCTTCCCCTTCTCTTCTTCTTGTTTTTCACTACTTTAAATTAGACATTCGAGTAGTTGAAATAGATTAGTTCTGATGTAATAATGCCTAGCCCAGTAGGCACATAAGAGGTGCTGAGTAACAACTTAAAAAAAAAAAGAAAAAAAAAAAGGAAGCTCTTTTCTTTTGTACTTCCCAGGACCCAGCCCTGGGGTAAATAAATCTTGTTTCTCCATTCGCTGTGCTTGTCCTACTAATAGGAATAAGTAAGGCCTCTTACTCCTCCAAAGTAATTTTTGGAAAAAAGTTTCATGAAGCACCACCTCCAGTGGTGATGTTCAGGCTGTGATTGAAAGCCAGGGTGACCTTGATCAACTTAGGCAAAAGCAATCTAATGACTCACGTCTACCTTCTGTTATAACCTTGTTAAGTTCTCCTTCTAATAAGAGACTCTGTGTCAAAGTTCCCATAGTACCTTTAAGGGCTAGATGGTTTTGCTTATCTTTCTTGGCTTGTATATCTCTGTCTTTACTTGTGTGAATCCAGGTTTGGGTTTTAGATTTGTTTAACCTCTGGGTCCTTAATCAGATTCTCATTGTGTTCCTGAACTTAGTGCTGTTAGATCTGGGTATCAGAAGTTTATCTACTTGCTTTAGTTCCTGATTCTAGTTCTGACCTTGCTTTTGGAGGGAAATGTTTGTCCTTCAAATCGTGTCCTTTAAAGCTGCTTCCTTCTTCATGTTTTCCTTCAAATGACACTACTTGCTGAAATTTTCTTTAATATTCAAAATCTAGTTTGATTGCATTCTTTTCTAAGAAGCCTTTCCCAATCCTCTCAGTTAGAATAGGCCTCTCTCCTCTTGGCTCCAGTGTTTTCTATATCTTGTCATTTCTCCAATTTTGCCTTAAATGTGAAACTCTCTTGAGAACAAGGATCTTGTTCAAGTCTATACCCGTGCATTGCCCCAGACAAAGTAGCATCATTGGTTTACTGAATTGGAATGCTGGCCATTGTAATGCCTTGTAGTTGTCACAGTTCAAGGTATGCCATATGTCATATAGCTCTAGTTTAGATAGCTAGAGCTATCTAGTTTAGATAGCTAGAGCTATATGACATATGGCATACAAGAACAGTCCTGTTTAATATCAGGCTTTCCATGGTCAATTCCCAAACTTGACCATTATTCCAAGGAAAGAAAAACCTGCTGTATGAGGTCAGATGCAAAGGACAATCTGCAAGCTGAAAAAAATTTCTGAGAAGACTTGAAATCAAGCGGCATGCAATTGTGGGTGACATAAATAGAATGCCCATGCATTTGTTTTTTAATTTTTATAAAACAAAGGTGAAGGGGGCATCAGCTGACATTAGAAGGGCAACATGGAGAGAAATCTAAAAGAACGACTACTTTTTACAATGAATAATGCACTTAATGCAGTCATGCTTCTAACATATCACCTCATAGAGGTTTATGTAAATTCACAACTGCTCCTCTAGTATCCTTCAGTAAACCAATAGGAATAAAGTTTAGCTTGGAATCAGGAAGTTTGATTTGGGATCTAGCTTTTCACTACCAAACATGGGAGCATGGTAAAGTCATTGAAATGGTCTGAGCCTCATTTTCTTGCTACCACCTGCAAAATGGGAAAATAGTAGATCCTGTTGGTACCTATTCCTATTCCGTGTTCTGGGCCAGTGCACCCATCCCCCAGCTGCTAGGAGTGCTGGCTGATAATGGCTCATAGCTGTCCCCTTGCAAAGATAAATGCCCTTGTCTGGGGTGGTTAAACACCCTGTCCCCTTCCTCTGATAGCTCACTCTGTGAGTAGCTGACATCAATAATAGGGAATATTAATGCCTGTTTCAAAGAGCTGTTAGGATGAAATGAAATAAATAGTATATATGAAGATGCCTAGTATGCTAAAGTAAGTGTTGAAATTTTTAAAAAGTGAACAGAGAAATTTGTAGCCTTATATTGTAATCTTTAAAGTTAGATTCAGAATGTCAAAGAGTATAGTCATTACTTTTTAAACTTTCTAGGTCAGAATTCTGGGTGGAATGGTTGGCACATCTAAATGACAGCATTTATATTCTTGTAAGAGGAACAAACTTTCTAAATCATCAGAAAAAATTCTGCCAATAACATGAAGAGAAGAGAATGTTGTCTTCCATGTCAGGCTGTCTTCCTTAACAACTTCCTGGAAGAGTTACAAATATTCATACTTTCAAATAAGTAGAATGTTTGACATGGCTCCCTAGTCTCAACCAATAGAAGCTGATCAAAGATTTAGTTTGATTTAGGTCTTCAAAATAAATAACTATGAGTAATTCTCTCAGCAAATGACAGTGGTAATAATTGCACTATTTATTGAATACCTACTGTGTGTTAATTATTCGACATGCACTCACCATATTGGTTAATCCTTCAAGGTAGTTATAATTATCTCAAATTTACATATAAGAAACCAGAGACTTCATCATTTAATAACTTGCTAAAGGTCACCCTATTGGCAAAGGTGTCAGACTCAGGGTTGGAAGCCACATGTTTTGTAGAGAGCTAAACTAAGACTGCATGAAGATAAGTCTATGTCTACATTTTTATTTTATGTTAGACCCAGGCCTAAACATCAGAATGTGGAAGAGAGATAAGTATCATGGTACGAATTGTTCTTAGCTCAGATATTTACAAAGAACCACCAAAAATTTTGCTAAAAGAGGGCTCTCATTCACTGGTGAGTCATAATTTAGGAATTGAGTGGTACAATTATTTCATGAAACATGAGAATAGGGGATAACATGAGGGATTGTCCTTAATACTCACACATTTCACAGACTGGGGAATGAAATCCTCTCAACCCCAGTGCAGGATTGCTCAATTTTTTACTGCCATTGTAGGTACATGGTTCAAAGGTAGAAAGATGTGGGTAATGATAGGTTTGGCAGACTCAGTGGCTGCAAAAGATAAACACAAGTTACCAATAG
Organism: Pteropus alecto; assembly: GCF_000325575.1. Classification (NCBI taxonomy): domain Eukaryota; kingdom Metazoa; phylum Chordata; class Mammalia; order Chiroptera; family Pteropodidae; genus Pteropus; species Pteropus alecto. Next base: position 2,450,122 of record NW_006440624.1, read on the forward strand.
TGAGATCAGGTTAACTTCAGTTGAGGAAGCTAGGTAAAAACGTTATTGCTAAACAGAAATATTTTGTCTCCCATGAAATATTTTTGGCATTATCTCCCTTTTTAATGAATGCTCTCTAAAATCAGTTACTGTCTGAGGAATGTTGATCATTTTCTTCTTCAAAGATGATGCTCAAACAAATGGTATCTGCTACCGTGAATCTACTCTGAAAACACATTTCAGAAGCACCCGTGAATGATTCATGAATATTCTCTCCAGAGTCACATTAATTGTATTCTAAACAATTACTGAAAATTCAAGATGCTGATAATGATTGTTTATTAAAGTATATCTGATATGTTCATTCAGTTAACCTTTACTAAATGAATTGTAATCTATCTTTTTTCTTTCTTCCTTTTTCTTCCTTCCTTCCTTCCTTCCTTCCTTCCTTCCTTCCTTCCTTCCTTC
>NW_006440624.1:2450593-2466943 GCF_000325575.1 Pteropus alecto
CCTTCCTTCCTTTTTTTCTTTCTTTCTTTCTCTCTTTCTCTCTCCCTCTCCCTCTCTCTCTCTCTCCCTCCCTCCCTCCCTCCTTCCCTCCCTCTCTCTCTCTCTCTCTCTCTCTCTTTCTTTTTCCTAAGACTGGTCAAATTATCTCTAGACAAGGGCAAAAATTGTCAGAATGACACATCAGTAAACTGAAGACCTAATAAAATACTTCAAATAAATAACAAGTTTAGACTGAACATAGAGATTACTAAAAATTTTCCTGGTAATGTTTGGTTATCCTTTAGACCAACACACTCAAGGTTGGGTTTATAATAGCTTATGTACCTAAAAGAGGTTATGATTTTAAGACAAGAACATACACACCAGAAATTTAAATTCTTTTCTGAAATATACAAAATTTTATGTTTTTGAAGGAGAGAGATGACATAAAAGCAAACCAAATCATGGCCTTGTTATAGCTACACTTTGAGAAAGCTCAACTTTTTGAGGTGATTGGATTGAGGAACTTTAAAGGATATTACATTTACTTTTTTCTGACAGTTCCTTCAAATGAATCCAACACTGTTGCTCTTTCATTTATAAATTCATCACAAGGACAACTGCAGAAAGGAATAATCCGGATGACTAACTCCTAGTTCAGTAGATGGAGAATCTGATGTCCAAAGAGATTAAGTGGTTTTCTCAAGAAACCCATGGTGTTTCAGAACCTACTTCTCTGACATCTTGGCCAGTTTAGCCTACCTGGAACGTGCTTTAAGAAAAAGAGAAATTGACCAAAACATTTAATATGTTTAATTGTCAATCTGTAATATTACAGGACAGACTCCATGATCTGAGGTTTATCTGGTCTGGTCAATAGGTTATGAGAAATTTTAATAGTTAAGAGTCTATAAATGCTTTATCATAAAAAATTAACCCAAATCATTCAGTGAAAGGAAAATAAGGGGAGAACGATTTGTTTAGATCAGCCTACAAGATAAAGTCCTAAATCCAAGTCAGTATACTGAATAAGGATTCTCTATAGGGGTCTCGAAATATTGGTAAGTTCTTGTGCCATCAATAATGTCCCTTTTAATATTCACAGCCCTTGTTGTTATTTAATATTTTACTTTGTATGTAGAAACTCCTTGTCCATGAAACATACATCCAAATATTTCTAACTCCTTGAACTGTAGCTTCATTTTAGGCTTTGAACACACAGCAAAAGATTTGCCCAAGTGAAATACAAAAAATATTGTCTATAATGTAGAATTTGGACTATGTGATTTCTAAGGACACTTATAGCTTCCAAATCCTAGATATGATCCTAAGTATCCCAGTAATTGCTATCTTTTATATACAATGGGATTACATGCAATGAATTTATCCATTCTACTGACATCAGCAAAATGCAGAAAAAATTTCAATGTTAATGATGATGCATTATTAGTCTTGATATTCCAGATCCTAGATACCATGGAACGTTAAAAAAAATGAAAACAAAGAGGTTTAGATAAGTCTGTCTTAAATAATTATTATGATACTGAGAAAGTTGGACAAACAAAGCACATGTCATTATCTTCATAATCTTTTTATTATGCAGGTGTTGTCTATTGTGCAGTTTCTTTATTATGATATTTCATGGGCTAACACTGTTTAATCAGATGTGTATCATGGGTGAATGAAAGAGACTTGTAGATTCTTAGTCTTGGGAGTGATTTGTAGCCATGGTATGTGGTTAAGAAGGCAAGCTCTGGAATTTGATATCAGAGTTTGAAATTTGTTCTGTCCCTTACTCCTTGTGAGACTTTGGACAAGCTATATTACCTCTTCTGCTTCAGTGTCCTCATCTGAGAATAAATTGAGGATAATATTAGTACCAATTTCTTAAGATCGTTGCGAAAATTAAATGACTTACTACACGGAAAGCACTAAGAAAAATTCCTATCATGTAGAAAATACACTGTTAAATATTCTCTGCTGTAACTGTCCAAAATTCTCATTTAACAGACAAGGAAGGTGAAACCCATTAGAATAAGTGGTTTTCTTTATATTCCAGAATATAAAGCTTTATCTTCCATAGATTTAAATGCATGTAATTAATCACAATAAATACAGTGTATAATGTCATCTGGTAGATGACAGCTCATTTTGGACCTTAAAAATTACTTTTTTATAAAAAATGAGTTCAGCCTGACTCATGTGATCCAGAATAATATTCCAAGTCTGGCTTTATAAATCACTGGAATATGTAATCATTTATGTGATGTCCCTTTAGAAGAACTAGGAATATGTAATCATTTATGTGATGTCCCTTTAGAAGAACTGTGATGTCCAATGACAAAAATAATTTTTTTCTGCCTACTGACTGATACCTGTAATTCTCTTTAGTTAAAGGATTTGTTCTCTGTTCAAACATACCTTTTTCTATTAGGGAAAACACTTTAAGTTTTATTAATCATCTATACCATATTGTGAAAGAAGAGAAAATGAGGGTCTTGAGCCTAGAAATGAAGCATAAAATAGAAGTGGTTTGAGAAATTTGATAGCAAACTTTTCCACAACTTTGACTGGAATTAACTCTCCACTTGAATATTCCTAACACCTGTCCTGGAATTAATGTGTCTTATTCTGTTTGCAACGCACTAAACCATGTGTTGAGCACAGGCATGAGGTAGATTTAAATTATACTCTATGTCTTCACAGAGTGCCCAATCAGGTAAGAGACAGAAAATAAACACACACATAACTATAATAAATTGTTAAATACAGTGGAGCTGATGGGAGTGCGTGGGAGCCAGTGAGAAATCACAGTGGACCAGCATCTCTCACTCTTGCAACCAAAGTACCTCTGATGGCACAAGAGAGTACGTATGGAGCCTAGCGATTTGGGACCAGCCTTAGAGAAGCCTGATGGCCCACACAAGTGTGAAATTTCCTTGAAAGCATTTGTTTTAACTTAAAAATTGAAGCAACATTTCCTACTTGATAAAATTTCCTTGATTATTTCAATGCATCATAAAAGTACTATTTTAATTTACTTTATACTTGTTAAAATGGGCACTCCAGGGAGATATCCATGTTGAGCCCATGGCTTCTTGTACTGTCTGGTATGATGCTGTGTAATCCTGAAGACGTGGGTGCTCCAACCTGGTGCTTGAGGGTATGAAAGCACGCAACCTAACACCTGCAACCTTTTTCTCTGTTCATGTCTTCACTTGCTCAACTCCCAATTTGCATGTATATTTCATTAAAGGTTATGACTCATGGCCTAGAAGAAAGCAAGTGTTAGTGTGAGCTCTGCTTTCTCCTCCAAACACTAATTGCAACCTGCTGATATCCCAACACTCTTTGAATTGATAACTGGCAGAAGGAAAAGGAGATTGGGGAACAATTAAATCACATAGGAGCTGCATGGTGGTCATAACCCTTCAGAGTTCTTGGCGCTGTCAAGTGTTCCTGTTGGGTCTGGATTCTCCATAATTATAGGTTAATTTCTTCTGTACTAAGCAGAATAAACAAGGATATGTTAGTATATGATCATTTGGGAGAATAAATAAAGCTAAACTGAAGCACAGTATGAGCATTCTCTATTCCTCTCACTCTCCTCATTTTGGACATTTGTCAGAGTTTTGTATAATGATATTTTATGTTTGCTTTTGTGTGTGTGTTAAAATTTCCAGGCTGAACTAATGTTTTATACTTCAAGGTATTTTTTTGAGGTTGAACTTTCTGAATGTAAATTTTATGTTTAAGATAATTATTGATATCACAAACAACTTAAATTCAATGTTTAAACTTTTTTATTAAAAAAATTTTGTGCACTGCAATGTTAACAAAATGTATTTGTACTAACACCATGCCTAGAGTTTAATGTCATTCAATAAATATTAAATCAATAAAAAACAGTAATGAGCAAAATTAATCACATGTGATTAAGGACATAGTGAAAGGTAAAGAAAATACTACTATAATTATATTCTAGGTAAATTCTTGATACTTTCTATTACTTGTATATTTTGGCAAATTAATACATAAGAGCAAATCATCAAAACTTCAAATAAATGATTTTGTTATGTTACCTGGAAAATCATTTTTAAATTTTAAATGAGTCAAATGAATTATCATTTTTTTTCATTCTGTAATCTTGGTCAACTGTTACTATAAAATATTTTATGTATGTGCATGTCTACGTGCCACTTTTTAGAAACTCTGAATTCCACCTCAGGGTCAACTAATGATGAGAGTATTTCCTTTGGCTGAAACCAAGACTGTCTACTTTCTGCTAGAGTGACAGACAAGAACTTCTGAGTTTTTACTTACTAGTTACTGAATTACTATATATGCCTAAGTAGGAGGCTATAACTTGAGAAAGAGCCACCTGAATTGTTCAAGGTAAACCTAGTCCTCCTTTTCTATATCAGGAGAGAAGGGGAAAAGGTGCTGCTCCATTTCCAAACTTGATTAGTTGAAATGTGTCAAAATATGTCTGTGTTGTTGGCTATCTTTATTATTATTATTCTTTTTCTGGTTAAATGTCTATAAGTCATCTAGTTAATTGTTGATCATCCATAAGGAACATAAATCTGAATGATCATTTTTGAGTTTAGTTGACTACACCTACATTCACGTACTAAGTACGTACTATTTAATTTGTGCCCTGGTGATTATGGGGTTAATGAAAAAAAGAAAACAAGCAGAATTGGGTGGCTCCATAAAGACTGGGCAACAATTGCAAAGAAATTAGGGAGCTGTAGTAAAGGAGCTGGATTACTCCTACAGCCTTGCTTCATTTGTTTTTGGGAAGAAAAGCTAATTTTGAGTCCTGCCTAGTCCAAGCTCACCTAATGAAGTTGAAATTTCTTTCATAGGGGTCTTTGAAAACGTGGAGTCAGCATAAGTTCTTTTCTCTTCTATTCCTATAGAAATTATTAGCTGTTTTTATAGGAGTTACTAATGTTTTAAAAGACTGTCTTAACACCTACAAGTTAACATGTAAAAATGAAACCAGAACACTTTAAGGAAGCAGCACTTTGGTTCCTGGCTTTGTGCGTTTATGGGAAGTTTAATGAACAATAATTTTCCTGAATTTGGTAGATTTATGTTTATATTCAACATGTCATCTATACGAAAGCAGATGTGGTTAATTGGGTTGTAGCTAGAACAGAATTCATCCAAAGCTTTCATTAAGTCACATTCAAAGGGACTTTTCTTTCCATGACACTATATTTTCCACAACATTGAGTTCTGCCTTTCTTGCTCCCTACCTGCTACCAAAAATACAAATAATTTACACATGCAAAAACATTTTACTTGAATTTTAAGATAAACTTCATTTAGCTTCCATTATACCTTTTTGTGACTCCTAATAGCAAAATTAATGATAGACATTTATATACTTGGTTACTTATTCACTGGAAAACAATGCCTTATTATTCTTATTCTGTGAAGCATCGGCCATGAAAAATTTACTGAGGAAAGGAGATTTAGGGGAAGATTTCCAAAATCCTCGGGAAATTCCATACGCGGTTGAGGGACTCAGACCCATGACTCCTGGAGCATGTTAGTAAATGACATTGCACAGGACTTAATACTGAGTCATGCCTCAGGAATCTATCATAGTGGAACCCACAGAGGAAGCAGAATCTGTATTGTCACAGTACCATTCAGTTGCTGTGCCAGAAAGACTCCTGAAAGAGTTCCTCTATTTAGAAGATGTTTTATGTGCTCAATGTACTAGGATCTTGGGCTTCGGTTCAGATTCTGTTTCATGAAAGTTACTGTCCAAAAGAGAGAAACAAAAGAAATCACTTAGAATATAGCGTATTAGGTTACAGCAGTAGGACTTAAAGCAACATCAACCTCACCTGTGAACTTGCAGAAATGCAAATTCTTGCCTTCACCCGCTTCTGAAACAGAAGCTCTGGGAATAGTCCCATGATTTGTGTTTCAACACACCTTCCAGTTGATTCTGATGTACTGACTAGACTGAAGGTAGGCTCACAGAATTAGAGGAGCACAGATTGGGAGATCTGAGCCCAGATGGGGACAGGGTAAGGGGGGAGAGGATGCTGCTGTCTAGACCTTGTAAAGGACCAGCAGGTTTGTTGAGAAAAAAAAGAAAAAGGGCGGCAGAGGAAGGATATTCCAGACAGAGTGTGAACTAAGCTCAAAGAGCCAAGAATGAAAACACTGAAGCCACAGGGTGGGAAAGGAGACAGGAAAGATCTTAAGGGACTCAGTGAAACAGGACCTTTGTCATGGCAAGGGAGTTAAACTGTGTCTTGTAGACATTGAAGATTAAGGCCAGGGAAAGGCATTGCCAGATTTGCATTTTAGAAATTTTATTTGGCAGAAATGAGTGAATAATGGAGAGATAAAACTTGAGGCTAGAACAGTGAGTAGATTTCTATGATGATCCAGAACAGAGAAAGGAGGACTCAGATTAGTGCAGTGGGGTTAAGAAAGGGGGAAGAGCCCAAACAAAGGAGATGTTAAAAAAAAGTGACTTGGTAAAACTGCATATTATAATATATCACAAATACTAAAAATTATGAGATGTAGATATTGACTGGGTAGTAAATGCTGACAAGAGTTGAACTTAAGATAAATAGAACGCAATATTGTATATACAGTATAATCCAAATTTTGAAATATATGTTCATAAATACATGCACAATATTGGAAGATATGTACCAAAGTCTTTATCTCTAGGTGGTAAGATTACAAATAATTTACATTTTCTTTTTTATATTTCCTTTATATCTCAAATTTTCTACACTGAATGTGAGTCATATTTTTAATCAGGAGCTAAAACTGTGAGGAAAGAAGGAAGGAGGGAGGATGTGAAAGAGGAGTGGAGAAAGGAAGAGTTTGATTCAAAAGCTGAATTGGATAATGTATGGGAAATCAGAATGGTTCCATAAGTAGAGATAAATTATAATCCTTACAGAAGCCTTTTAAACTTAATGTGCCTTAAAATTTCCTATACAGCAGATCCGACAGGCTATGAAACTAGCTCAGATATATTGTGGGGAAACAAAGGGGTGGCAGGGAGGCAGAGAGAACTGAACATGAGGTGGAAACTCAGATAGGGGAGTAAGTACGTTGTATCCTCCTGGATTGTCCATTCCATTGGTTTTACTAGAGCTGCAAAAGTCCCAGGACGGGATGTGTGCCAGGGAAGTTGTAGTCTCTGTCTGACTTCGTGGATGGAGGCTGCCCTGCTAATGCTGTGGCAAGGACTGGCTGCCCAGACCCTGCCTGCCCCAGGTCCTGCTTCACTGATTCAGAGCATTTGCTGCTCTACCATTGTTGAGATAAGCTGATACTCGTTTTGAATTGGAGTTGTGCTAAAGGCTATTCTTTGATTGCCTTGGCAACTGCTATTTTTTTTTTCTGGGCCTATTTTCTTAATATAGGGAATGACACACAGTTCTAAATAATGATGATGATGATGATGATGATGATGATGATGATGATGATGCAAGAAATCTATAGAGCATTGGAGTATGTTTGTCAGGGAACTGGGAGTGAGGGTTCCTAGGTGACGATAGAAAGGTTTGGGATCATGTCCTTCATGGAAAAGTAACAAGTGGCTAGAATTCCAGGAAATCATAATAACAACAATAATGAATACTGTCATTTATCACTATACTAAGCACTTTATAAACATTATTTAATTTTTACAACAATTTTGTAAAGTTTTTTTTTTTTTTTTAATATATCATTTATAGAGGATAGAAACTGAGGCCTTGGACATAAGTGATTCTGCTAAGTTTCAGGGCCTTGATTTGAACCAGGATCATTTATATTCAAAAGTCAGTATTAAGAGTTCTGGAGATAAATGCTGTTGCACAATAATAAGAATGTACTTAATATCACTGAACCAATAATACATTTAAAAATGGTTATGTTGGTAAATTTTATGTGATGTGTATTTTACTATAGTTACTTTTTAAAAGGCTGTACTATTATAGAGTGTATTATATTCAATGTGCAATATATTATTACACATTATGTTATTACATATTCAAAGTTTTTTAATGTAAACGTTTTAATAATTCTTGGCATTAAGGAAATGCCTGCTTTTTTTGGAGAGAAAAACAGGTGTCCTGACACTCTTAATTATTTTTTCCTTTCTCATCCTTCCGGCCTTTCTCCTCCTTTACTCCTCCCCAACCTAAACAAAGTGTTAGACAGACAGACTTCCTCTTCCTCTTTCCCCAACACACACGCACATTCCACAGCCACAAACTCTCTGATCACTCAGTGTGGTTGAGGCTACACCTTAATCTTCATGGAGTTTCCGAACTTAGGCTATTCAGAACAAGCTCGTTTGACTTGAACATTGTCAATGGAAGAAGTATCTGGGAGGCTGAACTTCCAAGAGGCTTTGGAAATTCCAATGAAAATGAAAGCGGGAGGAGGTAGGTATAGAAAAAGATAAGTTTGGGTGTTTAAATGCAACAACAAACACGCACCTACCACACACACACATACACACACCTCACAGGAAATGAGCAAGTGAACTGGCACAGTTCCTAAGAAATGAGAAAATCTGAGAAATAGACAATGTGCTTGAATAAAACTCGGCTGCATTTCCTGAAACTCTCCCAGCCCCACCTTTTGGCAAGTCTTCTTTTGTCAGCAGGAGTGTGGTGATGCTGCCTCTGACCACAAGGTAGGGCTGGTATTGAGACATACTGAACATCACAAGGATTTCTTGTGTTAGCTTTTCCATTTAGAAACCTTTCTACATCGCCAGCAGATATGATTAAGTGCAACCCATAAGTTCTCCTACACATTATCTTACCAAGCTGCAAGATCCCAAAAGCACCCCGGATGGAATCCATGCATAGCTTAAGACCTGCATCTGGAACATTTATTTATCATGGGAAAGATAAAATATCCTATTTTTTCAAAATTTTATTTTCCTCTGTCACGGGATATTTATGAAGGTAGGTAGTGCTTTCCTGTGCTATAAGGTTTCTCCACAAAGCCCCGCACAGGTCAAGGTGAGCCTGAGCCATTCCTTTTTTATTTTTAATATCAGTATATTGAAGAAGGAGGTAGAGAGAAGAAATAGGAAGAAGAAGGAAAAAGAAGGGGAAGAAATGTCAAAATAGGATTATAAGATGTCAAAAATGAATTGACTGCCTATATTTAATAAATTACACTTTTAAGATTATATGAATATATTACAATGTATTACAATATATTATTAAAAACATAAATTCACAATGTATGTAATGCTGTTATGCTGTATGCCTTAGACTTATACAGTGATGTATGTCAATTACATCTCAATAAAACTGGACAAAAAGAATTTATGTAGTAGAAAATAAAAATGTACATATAAGCACTTGATAGTGCATTAAGACTCTGTGTCCAAGATGGGATAAAAAGCTCAATGTTGAATACTAAATATCTTCTGTTTTCAATCTTACCAACCTACTTCTGTGACTAAGAGTGTGACTTTGATCAGTGTTAACATCAAAGACTGGCTTGAAGAGTTTTTGTGAATGCAAGGTCCTGGACAAATACACTTCTGCCTCTCACCTCCATCCCTTTGATAAACTCTGTTTACAAACCACAGATGTTGTTGAATAGATTTAATGGAGGTGGTGGTGATAGGGCATGTTTTGCTCTTCTAAATAGCAGAAATTCAGACTCATCAGAAGCTTTTCTTGATGTTCTTGTAACACGTAATTTCTAAGCTTAAGATGATCTTGTTGAATTACAGTTTTTAGAATTTAAGTTCCCCATGATACACTCTCTATGGGCTGCCAGAGCCACTTTGCAGTGGTGAAAGAGATCAGGCTTTGAGGTCAAAAAGACCTACATTCAGATTTGAATTCAGATTTGAACCCAGCTGCTTGCGAACTGTGTGAACACAGTTTTTACTTTCTGATCCTCTGTTTTCTCACTTGTAAAATGGAGGGAATAGCATTAAAAATTTAAATTTGTGGTGAGAATTAAATGAATTAACTTATGTAAAGAACTTCATACACCCAAAGTTGTATGTAGATTCAATGCAATTCTTAGCAAAATTCTAATGGCATTTTTTGAGTCTAAAATCCATATGGAACTACAAAAGACCCCAAATTGCCAAAGCAATCTTGAGAAAGAGGAATAGAGTTGATGATATCAAATTTCCTGATTTTAAATTACATTATAAGTCTATAGTAATCAAAACAGTATGGAACTTGTGTAAAAACAGATATATAGATCATTGGAACAGAATAGAGAAACCAGGAATAAACTCAGGCATTAACAGTCAACTAATATTCATCAAGGGCACCAAGAATACTCAATGTAGAAAAAAATAGTCTCTTCAATAAATGGTGTTGAGAAAACTGGATATCCATATGCAAAAGAATGAAACTGAATCCTTACCTTACGTCATACAAGAAATCAACTCAACATGGATTGAAGACTTAAATGTAAGACCTGAAACCATAAAACTCATGAAAGAAAGCACAGGGAAAAACTCCTTGACATTGGCTTTGGCAATGGCTTTTTATGTATGACATCAAAAGTTCAGGCAACAAAAACAAAAATTGAGAAGCAGAAATTTATCCAACTATAATGCTTCTGCACAGCAAAGGAAACAATTAACAAAATGAAAATGCAACCTACGGATTGGAAGAAAAATATTTTCAAACCATATATCTGATAATATCTATCATATCCACTTATATAACCCAAATGGGCAAAATACTTGAATAGACATGGATATACAAAAATATACAAATATACAAATGGCCAACAGGTACATGAAAAGGTGCTCAACATCATTAACCATGAAATGCAAATCAAAACCATTATGAGATATTGCCTCACACCTGTTGGTATAGCTATTATTTAAAAAATAAAACAAATGATAATAAATTTTGCCCGAATGTGGAGAAAAGAGAACCCTTGTATACTCCAGGTAGGAATATAAATTTGTACAGCCATTATGGAAAACAGTATGGACGTTCCTCAAAAAAACTAAAACTAGAACTACCGTATTATCCAACAATCTCACCTCTGGGCATATATCCAAAGAAAATAAAGTCAGTATTGAAGAGATATTTGCCCTTCCATGTTCATTGCATCATTATTCTCAATAGTCAAGATATGGAAACATCCCAAGCATCCATCAATGGATGAATGAATCAAATAAACACGTTGTACACCTTAAACTTACACAATATTATATGTTAATTAAACCTCAATAAAGCTGGAAGAAAAAAGAAATTGCGGTGTACATATATATTATTGTGGTATATATATTGTATATTTACATTGTATTTTATATTATATTTGTATATAAATGTATCTTTATTATATTTATTTATAAATATACATTTATTATATTTATATATAAATATGTATTTATATATATTATTCGGGCTTAAGAAAAGAAGGAACTCTTGCCATTTGTGACAAGGATGAACCTGGAGGACATTATGCTAAGCAAAATAAACCAGACACAGAAAGATCTCACTGCATAATCTCAGTTATATGTGGAAGCTAAAAATGTTGGATACAGAATCAGAGAGCATGATAATGGTTATGGGGAGACGGGGAGATGTTGGTCAGAGAGCACACAGATGTAGTTCTATGAGATGAACCTAAGGATCTAATGTACAGTAGGATGACCACGGTTATTAATCCTGTGCTCAATACTAGAAATCTACTAAGAGTAGATTTCAGGTTTTATCACTACACACAAAAATGGTAACTGTGGGAGAAGATACATTAAATAGTTTAACTATAGTAATCATTTCAGTATATATGTATATTAAATTATCACATTGTATACTTTAAACATAAATATTTTTTATTAAAAAAAAAGAACCTAATACAGTGACTGGAACACAATAAATATTAATCTGCCTCTCACCCTTGACCCTCTCTTCATGCTTCTGTCTTCTTTCATCACCAGCAACTTTCATCACCACTTCAGGCAAATGTGTTTAATTGAGGAGCTCCAATCAGGATGCAGCCAGAAGTGTTTAGTTAAGCAAGAATTGCCCCATGCCAAATAACTCTGTAATGAGTTTAGACACATTCTCATGTATCGAAGTTGATGAAGACTCTGTCCTTCCATTCACTTGTACTTAAAGTCTTCATCATCAATGAATTTTCTTGTTCTCACATCTCATGCCCAGTCCTGTCTTTAAAATGTACAAAAGCTGACCACTAGTTACCACTAGTTACCACCCTGGCCTGCTATAGACAATGATCATCTCTTTCCTGGATTTTCAAAAAGACTTTTAACTGCTCATCCTGATTTACTTTGCTCCCACCTCCAACCTTTTTTTTCCATCTGCAACCAGAGTGTCAGATCATGTTATTGATTTGCTCAGACCCTGCAATGGTTCTCCACTCAGAGTGAAAACCGAAATCCTTATGACCTACCAATGTATCTGATCTGGCCTCTTACTCTCCGTCCTCCTTTCCTATTCATTCTCCTCCACACCACCCCCACCTAGGTGCACCGGCCTCCTACTGTTCCTCAAATACACAGCTATGCTCCCAACTTGAACTGTTACCTGTTACTTCTAGCTGTCCCTTTGCCTGGAATATCACTCACATAGCCACTTAACTAATTCCTATATCCCTCAACTTTTGACCTTCAAGTAGGCTTCCCTGACTCCCTAATGCTGTAATCTGCTCATCACCTCACCCATCTGATATCCTGATCCCCCTGCCCTTTCTACCTTTTTAATTATAATATTTATCCACTTAAAACTCTCATAAGGGTACCCATTTCTATTCATGTTATTCACTAACATTTTCAAAGCAACTAGAAAAATGCTTGAGATACAGAAAATGCTCTGTAAATATCTGTCGAATGGATGAATAATGTGAAAATGAGGCCTCTTTACATCTTTTCAAGCAATATGCATTAAATTTAATGTTTTTGCTTGGATCAAATCAGGTGGACTTTCTTTCAAAAATTTTTTTCCAACTCTAACCACATGAACTGTTTCACAAAAAGGTCAACAGTTGCAACTTATCTAAGAGTTATGAGGAAACCAAGTAAGAGGAAATGATGGCAGAAGAGAGAAGAGCACAGGAAGCGCTTCCTCTCATCCTTGGGGGGTTGGAGATAGGAGTCTGATGGTAACTCACACCATCCCCACAACCTCCAATTCTAGGCCTTTTCTTCATTAAGCCCTTAATTTAAAGTTAAGGCCTGTCCCTCAGTTGATAAGAACCTTGCAAGTAAGACTTTTTAGATAGCTATACTGAAGGGTAAGTGGAAATCCTTTTGAAGTTTAGCCGAATTTCAGTTTTAGGCAAGTGTCCTCTGGTAGTACAAGTGGTCAAATTTCCTAGAGAAAGTTCTATTCCTCATATACTATGTTTCTTAGAATAATACATCATACGGAAGGGGCTGTAGAAACAAATTCTCTCATTTTACAAAAGAAAATCCTGAGGCCTTGACAGAAAGAGGAACTAGTCCTTCTACTGGATTATGTCGTCTCTCTCCCCTCACTAAATCAAGATCTTCTTCTCCAGCCTTCTAAATCCTCTCAGACAGGAGAAAGTGGGAGAAAGCGGAAAAATACACTTAAAACCAAGTCTATGAGACTTATAGGTACATGAGAAAAACTTCCCAAGAAGACACAGAATCTCTGGATTCTGTTTAGGTTCAAATCTTAACTCTGTCTCCTACTTGCTGGGTGATCCTCTGCAAGTTGCTTAACCTCTCTGAGTCCGTTGCCTCATCTGTTAAATGAGAATAAATAACACAAAATATAGGGTTATTGTGAATATTACAAAAAATAAAATATATAATGTACATAGTAATAAAATCCTATTAGCACAATTATTCTTGAGTAAAGACTCTGCACTAATTGCTAAAGTCTAAGTAAGTCAAGCCCAGAAAAGAAATGTGTGATTTTTCTTCTCATTAACCTTGCCTCTTTAATACCTGCTTCGATTCTCTTTAGGTTTCTTCAGTGTATACTTTCTATTCATGTTATTCACTAACATTTTCAAAGCAACTAGAAAAATGCTTGAGATACAGAAAATGCTCTGTAGATATCTGTCGAATGGATGAATAATGGCTAAATGAGGCCTCTTTACATCTTTTCAAGTAATATGAATTAAATTTAATGTTTTTGCTTGGAGCAAATCAGGTGGACCTGTTTCTCTGGCTGGGTGGGTTATTTCTTATCTATTTCTCTTCCATTTGACCATTTATTTTGCTTTTATTTCTAACTGTGTAAGAGATGGGGCCGGTGGTGTTTTCCAGGTCTACCTCCAGAGGACTGGAGAAAAGGAAGTGCATGAAAAGTTCATCCGACAGGTTTGGAGTAGACAGCTACTCCTTTGTTTCAAAACTATTAGATTCTGCAAGTGGCGATTTCCTCCTTCCTGGTTTAGGAACCACAAAAAGAGATCTAAGTCTGATGAGTAACATAATGAAGTCAAGAAAGAAAGCACTCTAGATATGGAAAACAGTAAATTATGCTAGCTGGGGACAATAAACCATCTAGACACAAAAGAGACTTAAATCTGGAAATCAGATAATGTGGGGCACCAGATTAAGTATAAATAGATTAAAAATTTTTTATAGCCTTATTTTGCATAAATTTAAGGAATTCTGAGAGGCTAGCCCACATCTCTAAACCCATACACAATATGAATTATTTTCTAATTTTGTTTTCCTTTTTTGTGAAAACATCACACATTTTTTTTCTTAAATTTTATATCTGCTTGGTGACCTGAAAGGAATTAATTATGAAAAGACTAACATGTCACTCTTCCTCTCAGCCACCTTTTGTCACTGGCACTGCCTTTGCCTCAGTTGCCTCAGTTGAAGTGGTACTCAGTTTTCATCTTTTTAGTTGGTTTTGGGTTTTACTCTTCTTATCTGTTTCCATCTTCTCTTTTGAGAGCTTTGAGATTTTTTCTGAAGTCTTTGTCCTGGGACAGCAAGCAGCAGTCAGAAAATGTCATTTCTCTTTCAGTCGATGTGAGTTAAAGATAGGAAACTTGGGCTACACTCATTATTCTCAAGTATTATCCCTTCAATTTATACTTTACTGATCTTTTTCCTTAAAAATTTTTAATGGAACTCAGTGAACTCTCTGAAACTTGATGCGCAACTTTGTACAGTTAGGTTTAGGAGAACTTAGGTATAAGCAGAGAGCATATAACTACTTTCATTAAATTTTTAAAGGATTAAGTGGTTAAAATAAAAAAGATTAAGAACCTCTGAGGTAATACCTAAAAAGGAAAGCTAATCTGTGTAGTCTTAGCACACTTAATGTTAATTAGACTAAATCTGTGGAACACCCTTTATGTTCACTCACTGGCCTCTGGAAATACTGTCTGTATGGTCACCTGGATTCTCCACAATCTGACAAACGCAGGTGACAGGAAGAAGAAAGCAACAGAGCCCTTCTTCATCAGTGGATGCCAATCACCGGTAGTCTCTGTACACTGTTCTCCATCCCTTATCCTGCCTGCTGTATGGAACCTCTTACCCCAGCCTGGGAGCAGCCTAGGGGAGATTGTATTGTTAATTCACCGAAGGAGGAAATTGCTGCCTGTCCAAATTGGTTACTATTTCATCTATTTACGTGACAGCATTAACTAAAACTGTAGTTTCCATACTAAATTCTTCTGGGTTTATGTAAATAAAGCCACTGCCCCCAAGGGAGAACAAAAATAGACAATGATAAACATTTTCACTTCCTTTTGTTGAAATTGCACTTGTTGGGAAAGGTTCTGAGAACTAGGAAATTTGTACTTTCATTCAATAAATGTTTATAGAGCACCTGTTTATAGAGCACCTGTTTGAAAGCAATAGGCCAGAAGCTGGCACACAGTGTAAATAAGACAGACATGGCCTCTAACCTCATTGAATTTCCAGTCAAGTGAGTGAGACATATATCAACAATCACACAAGTAGGTTGAGTGCTCCTCTCTAACAGAATCCATGAAGTGGAGTTTGTACTCCAGTCAAAATGTATCTTAAATGCTTCAACATTCCTAAGGTCGAAGAGAGAGAAGAACGTGTTAAGGTAATGCTCATATTTTGAAACAAAATCTTCAAAATAATCAAAGTTTTAAGAAGAGTTGTGAGAGACAAAATATAGAAATTATAACATAAAACCTGTTTTTTTCACTTATACTACTTTCTTCAAAGTGCTAAGTTTCACCTTAACTCAGCTTTTTAAATTATCACATTTCTATAAAAATAAAAGATCAAAATAATAAAGGAACTTTTTTAAAAATAAATTTATTGGGGTGACATTGGTAATAAAATTATATAGGTTTCAAGAATACAATTCAATAATACATCATATGTGTATGAAATTGTGTGGTCACCACCAAAAGTCAAATTTCCTTCCATCACCT
>NW_006440624.1:2467220-2478113 GCF_000325575.1 Pteropus alecto
ACATCTTCTTTATCCAGTCAAACTCATGGAATTTGGTTTTAGAGAATATTTTATAAATTTGACCTCAAAGGCAAGGAAAGTAAAAGCAAAAATAAATGAATGGGACCATAGCAAACTAAACAGCTTCTGCACAGCAAAAGAAACCATCAACAAAGAAAAGGGCAATCAGCTGAATAGGAGACGATATTTGCAAACAATACCTCTGATAAGGAGCTAATATCCAAAATATGTAAAGATCTCATACAAGCCAACAACAAGAACTACAACAGAAAAACAAATAATCCAATTTAAAAATGAGCAAAGGACCTGAACAGATACTTCTTCAAAGAAGACATACAAACAGCCAACAGACCTATGAAAAGATGCTCAACTTCACTGGCTATTAGAGAAGCAAAAGCAAATTAAAACCACAATAAGATATCACTTCATACCTATTAGAGTGGCTATTATCAATCAGACAAGTAAAAACAAGTGTTGAGGAGATTGTTGGAGGGAAAAATTAACCCTCATACACTGTTGGTGGGAATGTAGTTGTACAGCCACTATAGAAAACAATATGGAGTTTCCTCAAAAAGTTGAGAATAGAATTATACCATACAAACTAGCAATCCTTCTTCTGGGTATCTACCCAAAAAATTTGAATAAAGGAATTTTTTAGAAAAGAAAAAATATATTCTTATAAAATTGAACCACCCCAAATCAGTGTTTTTAAAGACTTTTATTTTTTTCTTCTGTTACTTGACTGAATTGCATGTGTGGGTCTTGTTTACCTCAAGATATAATTAAACAGAAGTATAAGTCTAGTTATTTGTAATATAGCAATTTTCCTTTCTGCCAAGTGATTTCATTTCCTATGATCTTTACTTCACACAAAAGAAATCCTAGTGACAAATAATATATAATTGTTGTCATTTCAAATATACCTTTTCTTGTAAACAGATTAAACAATCTCTAAATGGTTTTAGGATAAATCTAACAAAAAAAAATAGATGTATAAAATTTTTATTTTATAAATTTAACAAAGAAAAGAAATGATTACAAATAAATATTTACATTTGATTTTTTTTTTATGTTGAAGGCAGGCTGATCTTAGATGTCTCAAGAATAGATCTTAGATGTCACAATAAATGCCTGTTTCCACAAATAGCTTCTTCCTCCAAGCCCATCATTCAAACTCTATTTCAAAATTTCTATTGATTTGGGAGAAAGAATTGTAAATGTTACTCAATTCTCTGTGTATATCAACAGTATTTTTTTAAACATACAAATGTGAATTGAATTATTAGACATAAAAAAGACAGCTTTATAACGGAACGATATAAAAGTAGGTAAATGTAAGCTTTAGGAGATCTGTTGTACCAATACATAGTTACTTGTTGCTTGGTAAGCTTTTAAAAAGAAATGTTGTTTTCCTACACCAGACAAAGTGTGACTTAAATGACAGACTAGAGGGGAAGAAAACTGACATTTATGGACTACCTTCTGTGTGCCAGGCCCCGCTATTGGCATTTTCCATATATGCCCTCATTTAACTCTCACTGTGATCCTATAAAAGTGGTGTTTATTCCCATTTTACAGATGAAACAAATGCACTGAGGTTAAAAAAAAAAATCCCTTTTTTGTTTGGCTAATAAATGGTGGGCTACGCTTGAAGGAAGGTTTGTCTTTTTCCAACATCCATGCATAATCTGACTTACATTGGTCAAAACAAATACATTTAACTGTTTGATTCTCCATCTTGTCAAGACTTTGGAAAATTTCTTTAAAAGGTAGGACATCTTTAGCAATGTGGACCAACTTTGCTTAGCATTTTTACAAAGTGTTAACTCAAGACATTTGAATTTGGAGATGGAACTGAAATGCCCTTATGGTCCTGGGGCAGATTAAGTTTGTTGTATTAACAAAGTACAAATAAATGTTTTTAATCTGCAAAATGTATGAACATGTTTTAAATTTCTCAGCTAACTGAATTTTATTGACTAAAATTTCAGAGAGCAGATATTTTATGCTTATAATCTTAGCAGTAACAACATTGTAAGTCAAACTCACTGATATATGTTTAGCATTTGTTTGTGGTTTTCTTAACCTTGAGGGTTGCTGAGCTGAGACTAATTTCTTCAAAAGGAGAAAAAATTCCAGGTGCAAGTTGAGCCTTTACTACTGGGATTAGGAAATGTGGCTCAGCGTTTAGAAGCTGCAGTTATAACACAGATATAGAATCAGCTTGCTCAAGGCCTCTTGGTTAATAAGCATGGGACAAGATTCAAATCTAAGTTTATCTCACTTCAAAGCCCACGTTTTCCCCACCACATTCTACTTTGTTATATAAACATAACTTTGGGTTTACAAAAAAAAGGTCCTAATTCTAAAATTTCTATTTGAAGGTGAGAGGTGTGTTACTTGGATGATTTAACATACCAAAAAGGCAATCAGTTTTCCTGTGGAGAGTCTGATGGAAAAAAAAAAGAGTTATGTATAGATGTGTAAAAAGATGTGGAAATGCCTGTCTTTGTCTTGGCTCTTTCTTGAACTCTTCTTTCTTGAACAATTGTCTTATCTCGTGGCTATGGTAAAGATATCTGGAAGGTCTTCTCTGTTTGATAAATGTTTTTCATGTCTCAGGAGCTGGTTGGAACGTAAATAAACAGCATAATGGTTGATAGTCCCATAAACTCTACATTTTACGTAGTGGGTGATAAAATATCATTTGTATTTATGTTCAGATTTGTATTTACCTACATTTTCACTTCACTCTGCTCTATTTTGAAGCAGCATTTCTTCAAATAGGATAATTATCCCATTTTTCTACTTAACCCAACTTAGTCTTTCTACTTACTATGCAATAACTCAAAGGGTTACCTTTACAGAAGTGGGACAAGAACAGGAGTCCTGCTCCTCCAGTCACTTTGTCTTTGTTCCTCCCACCCTTACCACTGATGAAGAGAGTCCTAGGACATAATGTATCAAGGCTACATTGTGAGAAATGAACATTTGCAAAGAGGTTGTTTTTGCCTTATAAATGAATGTGCCATTAAAAAAAAAAATGTGAGCATCTAGGTTAAGTGGAACTCATTAGTTCAAACTCTAATGACAGTGTAAGTGGCAATTGAGATCCTGAGAGGGGGAAAAGAAGAGATGAGGAGATGAAATAGAGAGGGAAATGAAGTGTCTTCGTAAGTTGGGACTCAGCAAAAATACAAACACAACTGTGGGAGGAAAGTAGAGGAGTGTTAGCAAATCTTCAGAACTCTGAGGGTTTTAGTGGTGCCACTAATATGATTGGGTCCTGATGAGAATGGGCTGAGCCAGTCATGTCAGGGTCTGTTTATATGAAAATATGTCTTTGTTGAACAATCCAACATTACTGAAACAAAGAGACTAGGAATTTTCTTTAAGATCCAGGTCTCGCTTACATATCTGGCCCTAACTTTTCCCTTTCCTCACTCCATTACTACTTTTCATACAACGCTCACAATTTCAGGAACCCAAATGGGTCATATTCTCTTACATCTCATAACATTGTGCTTGCTTTTCCCACCACAAGCAAGATAGTCATACCTTCTCCCCAGCCCATTGGTTTTACACCTACTAATTACCTATATTAGGTCATGGTTTTGAAGCTGTTTCTTCAGAAGACCTCAGTTCATCAAAACTGCATCAGAGGTCCTGTTCATTTGTTCCCAGAAGTTCCTGTAATGATCCGTATTATAACACCCATTACTGTATTGTATTTGCCTGCATAACTAATTGTCCATATCCTGCATTAGACTGCAAACTCTGTGAAGTCAGGGACTATCTTATTTATACAGTAACCACTTCTCCTATTACAATACTTGGCATTAGCAGATAATCAACATATATTAAATGAATAAATGAACAATCAAGTTCCTATAATAGTAGAGTTAAAAACAACTGGATTATATATAACAAACATTTGCTTTGCTACAGAAGGTGATGTAACCTAGGTGCTATTTTGTCCTCCAGTCTTAGGTTGGTTGGAGGATGAAAAAGAAACATGATTACTCAGAAACCAAATAACCTCTTTGGAAAGCACTCAAACATGGCTTTCCCTCTGCACACACACTTGTGTAGATGAGCTCACTGCTCTATCGAGCTTCTTGGGAAAGAAGAAAGATGTTGAATCAAGCTGAATTCTTTATAAATTGTGTTCTTTCCCAGAGGTGAATAGACTTTTACTATAGTAAAGTCCTTTACTTAAGTGACCCTTATCCAAGGAAACCCAGACCAATCTTTGAGGACTCAAGAGGGATGGAGTAAGAAACTTAATTGAGTCGTAAAAAGATAGATTTATATCCTAGTGTTTTGAAGAAAGTCTCTTCAATTCCTCTTTGTGAATGTGCTTTTAGACCAGGGCTAAAACTGTAAGTTTGTAAACCATCAACTCCACCACTACTTAGATATGAACTTGGAGACGTTGAGTTTCTCCATTTGTAAAATGAGAACATTATTACTAATCCCATTGTTATGAGAACTAATTTACATACACACACAGTGCCCTTGATATCAAGTAAATTGAAAGGATATTTAGGAAATTAGCTGGGGTCACTACACAAGTCTTTCAGCAAAGGAATATTTTCCCCAAACCACATTCCGGAAACTCCATTACTTTTGGTCTAAGTTTCAATCATTTTGTCTAAAAATTTAATTTAAACCCTATACCAGTATTTAAACGAGCTTTTTCCTTAAGTGTTCTGAAAATCTATTTCTTAAAAATAGATTTTAAGACTCTCCATACTAGAGATTTTCAATCAAAAGGGCAACTTGAATTCTAATACAATTAGATTTTGATCTGGAGCTTTAATTGTAGCAAACCATAACGTGAACTAATGTCATTTCTATTTTATGATATTGTTACATTACATGCTGTAATCTGGTTCAGCTTGGTATTTCAGAAACCAATTTTGCATCAAGAATGCCTCTAAGACAAATGAGATTTTTAGGAAATAATCGTTGGTTGAATATCTTTACAATTTGGAAGTTAATCATCTGACAAAATTAAGAAATATAAACTATAGCTCTTGGAGCAGATGATAATTCAACGGTTTAAAAATTAAACCGGAAAGTTTACATAGATTAACTTTATGAGTTAGTAGGTGTTATTAAACTCATTTTATAGATATAGAAACTGGAACTTAGAAAACTTAAAAGCCACGCAAAAATCAGGTGGCTGAACCAGAGTTTGAACCCACATGTTCTTTCCATGAAGGCATACACTGCTTACCTTTCCTTTAAGGTTACCACATCCCACCCCAACCAAGTAGCCCCAGTGAACCACTTCCTAGAACATGAGTGTATCTTCATTTTACCTCTTGAGTGTCCTATTTAGAATGTGTCATTCTCCTGTATCATTCTCTGTTAAAGTCCTCCCATTCTTCAACATCCTGCTTAGATCAAAATGCTTATGAAAGATTCTGCCCTTACGCCCCTGTTGGAATTAATATCTTGATGCCTCTTGTCTGTAATATAGTCAGTTCCTTATATTGCTTTATTCTTCTGTTAGACCAAACTCTTTAAGAACAAGTTTTATCCATCTCTAGATCCCCACATTACTCAGAAGTTACCTGATAAATATTTGTGGAACAGAATGAAAGTTGTGCGCTTTCACTCTGTTAAACATACATATTAATTTTTTTTGAAAAGTTGTACTATGCTCCTTGAGAGCAGCAATAGCTCCTGGAAACTTTCCAAAGTGCTTAGAAAAGGACTTCTTTTAAATTGTGTCCCTGATAAAAGTGGTTTACTAGATCACCTTCATTATCATTACATCACATGTAACTTATCTAAAGAAACAAATGCGCTATAAAGGAATAATCATAAATGACCCTAATCTAACAGCTGTCAGATAGTACTGTGATGAAGTTATTTATAAATAAAAAGGAATACAACAGATAATGATGTATCAAACTGAGAAGCTAAACTATTTAAAATTATTTTATACTTGTTTTAAAAGACATGTTTTTAAATAAAATAAATTATTTTAAAGATCAAATAAAACTTCAGTCATGTGCTGAGAACTTAATAAAGAACCAGTTAGAGAAGTCTAATGACTCAGACACTCAAAGGGTGAGCGGAAAGTTGCAGATTGTGGAATTTCCTCTGACATAATGCAAACATGAGGGTGCACATGTTCTCTATCTGTTGCTATAATATAAAAAGCCACAGGATCTCTCCAACCAGCACAAGTCCTTGAGGACAACAGAGCTCACAAGCTTCTAGCCAAGAGCCAATAAGAAACCAGAAAGAAAGCACTTCGTGTGAACATGACTTCCAAGCTGGCTGTCGCTTTCTTGGCCGCTTTCGTGCTTTCTGCAGCTCTATGTGAAGGTAAGCACATCTTTCTGATCCAGTGTTTTCCTGTGTCTGAATGTGCTCCTCAGATAGCAAAATTATCTTGATCCTCAGATAGCAAGATTATCCTTAATGCTTTGATAAAAAAAACATCATTTTTATTTAAGAAAAGAAAATAATCTTTGCAGTCATTTAATTTCAATTACTTCAATTGGAGTTTTAATTTTTTAGGCTGTATCTATACAATACTTAGAAAAGTATAAAGTTTGATTAGTATAGACATTGTTTTTATCATTCATACTGTGTAGTATGCATACATTTAATGGAAATCTATAATTTAGAGTATATCTTACTGAGGGCCACAGTTACCCATTATTATCTATTAATATTGAGCAAGATAACTCAGATAATTTTACTGCATGTACTATTTTATTGACAAGCTTCAGACAACTATCAATTCCTGTTTGGTTTAAGGACATTTTGACAGATTACAGATCTTCTTGGGATATCTTTTATAAAACATACAGTTTAGAATGTTTATGGTATATAGTTTATTTATTTTCTTTTTTTCTTAATAATAAGGGTTTTGCTAAGATATAAGACATCTCTATGCAACTCACTTATATATTTCCATTAATTCTTTCTGAAGGTGATTTCCCTATTGGTGTCACCGAGGATTATGCAATATCAAATAAAAAAAGTATCATAAGGGCATCAACATTGCACAAGGAGAACTTCAAGTTTTTATGTAGAAAGTCATTCGATGTTGTCAGGGAAGACCGTTTTTAAAATAAAGAAAGAAAATTGAGGTCAGAGGCTAGGAGAACATCCAACTTTCAGTTGCAGAAATAAGTTTGCTAAAGATGCCATGTTTACTAAATACACAGTCACCAAGTTATCATATTGGAATTAAAGCTAGCAGAACTGTGCCTGATAATATTAATCTTTAATCGTTTTAATTTTTTTCACAGCTGCAGTTCTGTCGAGAATAAGCACAGAACTTCGATGCCAGTGCATAAAAACACATTCTGCACCTTTTCACCCCAAATTTATCAAAGAACTGAGAGTGATTGAGAGTGGACCACACTGCGCACATACAGAAATCATGTAAGTGCTTTCAAAAGTTGTTTTTTGTTTTTTTGGTTTTTTGTTTTTCCTTTAGAAACCCCCAAACCGAGGAAGGTGGAAGTATCTAACAAAGTTCTAGGTACTAGGACTACAGTAGTGAGCTAAACTGAGAGAAAAATTTTCCACATGGCATTTAAATATGGTACCTTCCTTGATTCGTAGCTCAGAACTGGTTTGGATTTAGATTTTATGCCCATCCTTAAGGAACCATGACTTCAATAGAAAAAGATGTCGGGAATCCGCTACGAATTGATTTTAATTACATCTCTTTCATTTCAGTGTAAAGCTCGTGAAAGGAAATGAGGTCTGCCTGAACCCCAAAGAAAAGTGGGTGCAGATGGTTGTGCAGGCATTTTTGAAGAGGTGAGTTTTTTTTTTTTAAATTAGATTCTTCATTTATCCTGAGACATACAGTCTAAAAGTTAGCCTAATAGATTTCCTGCTGCTGCCAAAACTTTTAGGTAACTCGTTCTTTAATTTAAAAAAAAAAAAAAAAAGCAGCAATAGTGAGTTTTTTGTACTCATGACCAAGAAGACTGTACATCTGTTGTTTGTCCTGGGAAGTCTAGGTTTATGCCTGTTCCCTGTGTCATCACTATGGTTTCGTTTCATTCTCATCTTGGTTTGTATAATAACTTATCTGGTCTCTCTATAGTTGCAAATACAGAACATTTCTTATATGTAACTATCTAAGAGTACTAGTTTCTATAGTAAATATATTTTTAAGAACCATACTTTACTCCATATTAAAATATTGTTCATTTTTAATTTTTAAATTTTATTTATTTTCAGAGCTGAGAAGAAAGATCCATGAAAAAGAAATGCATTCTCCATGGTTTCCAAGAATTCCTCAGTAAAGATGTCTATGAAACTTCAACTTCAATCTACTTCATTGCTTAGCATACTGTGTGGGTCTGTTGTAGAGTTGCCAGACAAAATATAGGATTCCCAGTTAAATTCAAATATTAAGTGAAACGATGAATAGTTTTTTCAATGTCCCATGCAATATCTAAAACACTTGTATTTTTTAATTCTTCTTCTCTTTTTTTTTTACCATAAATTCATATTTAGTGGGAAATCTTGTATTCTTTTTTTTGGTTAAATATCGCAACCTCAGTCTGTTGGCCAAGATCCATGAATCCCCGTTAATGTCACCTTGGTTTCTTCTTTATTCCTAACATAGAGAAAAAATATCAGCCACCATCTTACCTCACAGAGATGTGAGAACATGTGAAAGAAATTTAACTTTTTTTCATGATCATGTAAATATATGGTCTGACTTATTTACCTATTTATTATTTATATATTTATTTAAACATAAATTATAGTGATATTTGTGCATGAAGTTGAAAACTGGAAAAGGAAGTATTGTTGATAGACTGGTATAATAATAGCCATAAATATATGTTTATTTTAGGTCTTAAATCATATATTACAGAACTATCTTGATCAGAGTTGTTTTATTTTGATAAGGCTTGCTAGATTTAGCAAAATTAAAAACAAACAAATAGGACATTCAGTTAATTTTTATTTCAGATAATCAGTGAATAATTTTTAGTATAAATATATCATTATTTATCTGAAATTCTAATTGAACTGGCAACCTACTTTTGATACTCTTTGTATTATCTTGTCACTGCCAGCCTTGTTATGCTGTTCTGTGTTGAATCACCAGAATCCTGAGTTAGGATGATCTTTCTCAAGACAGCAAAAATTCACCAAGCATTATCAACAAAGTAATTTTTTTGCTGGTTAAAATTTATTTCTTATGTGCGAATAGATTCTCATTGCACTCACTTTATTTTTTGACTATAAGATACTTTTATGTGTTTCCAAAGCGGGTTTTTCTTCTTCTGTTTTTGATAGTTTGGAAATATAAATGTAACTACAAAATGTTTAAAATAAAATTCGGTATCAAAATCATCAGATGTTAGTGTTTTTCTTGGTAGTATTAAAAATTGTTGTTTATATCTTTGATTGTATAAATAATATGTGATTTAGAAAACATAGATGCTCCCCCTTAGCATTTTATATCTTATGTTGGTAATTACATTCTTTTATTTGTAGAGAAACAGAACTCTTTTCCAGAGATGGTTACAAACAGTAGTCTCTTCCATAGAATGATGGAAATTTTCTCAAATCCCCACTGAATACCATTTTGCTAAAAAGGCTAACTTCAGATTTTCAATGAATCAGCCCCGGCGTCTGCATAGCTTGGAACAGTCCAGACCTCAGTGAGAGAGGGAAAAGGGTACACGATATAAGGCACAGCTCAGCTCACTGAAGAGTAAAACTGACACACACGAGGCAAAGAGGTTCAAAATATGAATAAAGACCAAACATATTTGAAAACAAAAAAACTCTTAAAAGTAAAAATACAGTACTTTAACCAAAAAACTCAGTAAATGAGTTTTATAACATATTAGACACAGCTGAAAAAGAAAATTGGAGACCTAGGAAATAAACCCAAAAAACTTTATCTGGAATTTATATAAGAGATAAAGAGGTAGTAAACTGGAAAAATAAAGACATGAAAAGATATGGAGAAAACAGAGATAAGGTCTTCGCGGTGTCACATTGGATTTTTACAAGCAGAAGAGAAGGTTAGAGACAACTTTTAAACAGAAAATGGCTGAAAACTTTCCAGAAGTGAAAAATAACAATCCACAGTTTCAAGAAACCCAATTAACCAATGCTTAACTTTACATTGCTAGTCAAAAAACAAGGATCTTAGAACTTCGATTCATACTTGTCCACCTCCCAGATCATTTACTATTGCTATTGAGTATTTTACATCCACTCGTTTTCAAATCTGTACACTGGGGAGTGAGGAAGACTGTCTTATTTTCTCACTAGTTCACATTGCATCCTACTTTTTCTATGTCATTTAGCTCTTTGCAATCACTGTGTGTACTTGCAGCTACTATACTCTCTATGAGTCAGTATTATTCGTGATATGGAATAAATCCCATTCTCTTTTCTAATTTCCAGTGCACATTAACGTAAAACTGTACAGCATAATACAATTAGTAAAAAAATTTATGAGTGGTGCATAAGCAGGAACCAACTGGAAATTTAACTCTGACATTTACTATTCTTAGAAACATTGTTTCTTCTAGAGGTGACTTCTCCCTGCCTATGTGCTTCTCAGGCCAAGCTTTGTTGTGGGGCTTCTTCCTCAAAGTTCTGCCTAAATTTTATTTCCATATTCTCCTCTTGAAATTCAAATTCCCTTGTCCTATCCCCCTTACAGTCTCTCATCTTGTGGATCTCATATATAGTACGTAAAACCAATAGTAAAGAAGTAATTTTAATAAAATCTTGATAGGAGAGATACAGGATTCTTCAGAAGCAGTTATCAGGGAGTTATCTAACTTAACTAGCCTAGGTTTGCCCAAGAAAATCTAAACTAGAGTATGCAGGATGAGTAGGAGTTAGTCACAGAAAGGGAAGAAG
>NW_006440624.1:2478130-2497083 GCF_000325575.1 Pteropus alecto
GACAGCAAAAAAGAAGTAATTTATAAGCAAGAGCATGACATGATTTAAGAAGTGAAAAAAATTTCAGTGTCACTGGAATTTGTCATGAAACAGAGCAAGTCCTAATAAAGCTATGCTAAAAGAACTAGGAAATGCCCTAAAAGGCTTAGAGTTTAAACTGAAAACTTGTAGTGGATCTAATTACTCTCATTTTAAATTGTGAACATTATAAACCATTCTTCTTCCTGAGTCTTTTTCCAAAAGGAATTGAGAAGCCATAAAAGCAACTCAAAAGTCTGATCTTGGGGGCTTTTGCATGCTATTTGGAGATGGATTCCTCAAAGAACTCCCAAGTTCATACAAAACCTCTTAATATGTTAAGTACACTTCTTTAATATAATATGATCAGTGTTCAACCCTGAAAGCAAAGTGAAGACATCCACACCAATCTAGTGAATCTCAATAATACTTTTAAAATCTACTTTTTAATTTTATCTTTATAACTTTTAAAACAAGTCAAATGATTTTCTCCACATTCTCATCTATACTGTCACTGTTTCTTATGACAGCAAAGTATTCCATCAAAAGGCAATTAAATGGATCAAATTGGAGATTAGGTATTATGTACACAAGTCAAAATGGAAAAATGAAAGGTAAGAGAGAAAATATGAGAGCAGGAGTGAGACAAAGAAAAGTCGGTCAATTTGCTAAATTGAAAATTTGTACTTCATTTTGCCTCAATGATAATAGTAAAATTAGTATATAGACACAGGTTTTTTTTTATATAGATACAGATTTAGACACAAATTTAAACATGCGATCTATTACCCTGTACCTTTAATCCATATGTGTGGTTACAAATTACAAATCTAATTTCACCAAGTAGTAACATAAATGTAAAAATACAGACACACACATGCAAAATAAAAAGGTATGAAGAGATAATAAAAAAATATTCACATTAAATTGCATTAATTATAAAATTCTATAACACATACAATATACAAAATCAGGTAATTTTCATAATTGCTTTTTTTGTTTGCTAGAAATGCATCAAGAAACAGATTCACAGGTTGAAGTTACCTAAGAAAAAATTTATTCTCAAGATTTTGGAAAATAAGTAGATAATTATTTTTTACTGTACTGCATACAACTATTTTACCATCCAGGCTATGTTTGAAAATATTAGAAGGAAGGATAAAACACAATTTTGCTATTTGCTTGTGATAATAATATAGTAAGTAAAAATTGCTTAAGACTGCATTAACCCTGAGATAATAAAAGAAAGCCGAAGAAAACAATAATTTCTCCATCGCTCACTTAAAAAGACAGCCAGACCGCAACTGCTTCAAGTTTGATAAACATCAGCTGAATTTGCAGAAAACATAAACAACGAATAGGGGATTTTTTTAATGTAACAGAGTAAATACCAGGCCAACTCCTTCCCACGAGATTTACAGATGGTGCAATCGGGAATTCTTCAAGAGATTACTTAAGCATCAAAAAAGCAAACTCTTCATAAATAAAGAAAAAGGGCTTTCCATACTCTTGCATTATCATAGATAAAAAAAAGTTGGATAAATATATCTATCATCTCTCTCTCTCTCTCTCTCTCTCTCTCTCTCTCTCTCTCATCTATCATCTATCATCTCTAAATAGACTTAAAAAGCATAGCATGTTGGAAAATTAAGATGGGAAAACATTCACAGATATTTACACTCATAGTTTGCTTTAGACATATCTTGAAGAATGTTCTAATAGTTTTGTAAAAGATCATGGTGCGGGAGCTAAAGATAAACTCTTAATGTATCTGGTAATCCTATTTCATAGGGCCTGATTTAGCTCATGTTTTAATAATGTTATACATGATTCTTCCACTGTCTGCATCCTAAATTAATCTACCATTCACCCCATGCTACTCAAAATGCCTTCACACATATTTTCAATGTTCCCCTAAACGACATTTTTATGAAAAAGTATTCTATATGTAGATACCTCTGCCTCGATTTACTTTTTCGTTATACTTCCAAAAGTGTTCAACGTGCCTCTTACAGGAATCTCATATAGAGATGTGGTTTGTTAAAAAGAAAACTTGTTTCTGCTCAGGTTTCTGCAAGCCTTTAGCAGCCTAACCATAACATATGTTACTCCTCCACCAACTTTCCATACTTGTTTTATTCTTCTCTAGGACATGTCAGACATATTTTATAAATTGCTCATTCTCATATTTTCTTAAGTGAAATTTTGTTATTATTAATTTTATTTACATATATATCTGGAAACTAAAAAAGTCTTATATTAAAAAGATCTTTCTATAAATCATAAATGAGGCCTCTGTGATAAAATGAAAAGGACTCTGATTTCTACTTATAAGTCCCTTTTCTAGCACTAAATGTTTTCCTAAAAGAATCCATTCACTCTTAGTTTGGGCTGCTATAAAAAAGTATCATAGACTGGGTGGCTTATAAACAACCGACATTGATTTCTCACAATTCTGGAGTTTGGAAATCCATGTCAGTATGGTCAGGTCCTAGGGAAGATTCTATTCCCATTAGTCGTCCAACTTCCAGTTGTAATTTCACAGGGCAAAAAGCAGAGAGGCTGAGCAAGCTTTCATGTCTCTTCTAGTGAGGGCACTAATCCCATTCAAGAGGGCTCCGTTCTCAGGACCCGATTTTCTCCCAAAGACCGCATCTCTTAATACCATTATATTAGAGGTTAGGATTTCAACATACAAATTTTTTTGGTGGGACACAAACATTCTATAACAATGTATCAACATTGTTATATTAATTGTAACAATAGTGGTGCATTAATTATAACAAATGTATCCTGCTAATATAAGATGTTAATAATGAAAAAGGTGTGGGATACATGGAAACTGTAACATCTCAATTTTTCTGTAAATCTAAAGCTGTTCTCTAAAAATAAGTCTATTTGAAAAAAATAAGTAGAAAGGTAGAAATCAAAACAAACAAACAAACAAACCTACAGCATGTAGTAACTTGTAGTTTTCTGCCAGTAACAATGAATCTGGTACATGGGCTATGAAGCTGATGTGTGGGGAGCGTGTCCCCTGGGCAGTGATGGAGCTAAGCTTATCATTAACCACATTCGTATAGCTTGTTCGTCCCTTCTTTAATCTCAATTATTAGTTGGACTAACTAAACCAGTTAGTTTAGTTCCAGACAATATCATTCTTTGAGTCTAAAAATTATTCTTTATCCTCCTTGTCCCCATTCCCCTAACAGAAATGCTATGACGTTTAGACATATTCTCACTCTCAATATGAACTGAGCCATCACTTAGAATTCCCTGCTCATATCAATAAACCTTCTGATACTACTAACAGTCTGAGGTTCCACCAAACTTTGGACATAATGTCAAAACCCCTAAGCTTCCTAAAATGTTGCTGCAGTTGACTCAGTCGTCTCCAGCCCTGTCAGAGCTCAAGTGCATTCTTAGCTACCATCTGTTTTCTAACCAATCTCGACTTTCTACTCTTCTATTTTGTTCAACGTTGACAAGATCCTAGTGTCAATTGAGTTGTGATGTAGGAAAAAAAACCAGAAGATAGGAAGAGAGACATATGGAGGTGGAGAAAGGCTGCATTAACTATGAGGCCTGTATACAGAGAATAAAATATGGAAACACATTTGCATTAACAGGACTTTATTTGGACTGATCCACAACTCAATAACCCTTGCCCAACATTCAGTAAAAGCAAAGCTAAAATATTAACTTTGCCTTTGGCATTTTTTTGAAACTTCTGATATTTTCTTGACTTGTACTCTGTTTTGGCAATCCTAGATTCTGACCATTTTTTCCCTCCTAACTACATTCTCTCACCTTTTTTTTTTTTTTAATTTTATTTCTTTAAATATCTGAGATTGGATTTCCTGTATTAACACTTCGCCCCTTTCTTTTACTGTTATTTGTACTTGCTCCTTAAACTGTATCTGTCTCTAACTATTTACGACGTCCTCCAATCTAATTCTAATATAACTTTGAGATTGTTTATTTAGCCCTAAAAACAAGAAACTTGGCAGCCTGAGACGGAGATATTCTAAAAACAGAAATATTATATGCTGAGTAGACATAGGGGAGAAAATGTCAATGGAATTTAGATAAACTATACTGGATTCCCAACTTAAGAAGCATATATCTTAATTGAAGCCTGTCCTACCTATTTTCTTTACCATTTTTATCCAATTTAGGAAATCTTTATTTAATTCTAAAACTCCTCTATCATCTCTCTCTCTCTCTCTCTTTCTCTCTCTCTCTTTCTCTCTCTCATCTATCAAGGGTCACATGCATTTCCTTTTGTGTTAATTTTTTTTATTGTGATTAAATATACTTATTGTGATTAAATATACTTAGCAAAATTTCCCATTTTAATAATGTTTAGGTTTGAGTCTAAAAACAATTCTTTATCTTTAAAGCTCAGTGCCATTAAGTATATTCACATTGTTGTGAAATCAATACCATTATATATCTCCAGAACTTCCCAAATCGAAACTCTGTACTCATTAAACAATCATCCCTCATCTCTCCTTCTCCTCCAGTCCCTAGCAACCACCATTCTATTTTTCTGTAGCTATGAATTTGACTACTCTAGGTACCAACTGTAAGTGGAATCATATAATACTTCTCCTTTTGAGACTGGCTCATTTCACTTAGTATTATGTCTTTAAGGTTCATCCATGCTGTACCATGTGTCAGAATTTCTTATATTTTTAAGATGAAGAATATTTAATTGTATATATATACCACATTTTATTTAACCACTTATCCAGTGGTTGTTTCCACTTTGGCTATTATAAATAATGCTATGAATGTGAATTCTAAATAATATTATTAACATTAGTGTACAAATATCTGTTCAAGTCCCTGCTTTTAATTCCTTTTGGTATATATATGCAGAAATGAAATTGCTGGATCATATGGCAATTCTGTTTTTTGAGGAAATACCATTACTGTTTTTCACAGTAGCTGCACAATTTTATATTCTCACCAGCAATGCACAGTATTTCTAATTTCTCCATATCCTTGCAAACGCTTAGTTTTTTCCTTTCTTTTTCTTCCTTCCTTCCTTCTTTCTTTCTTTCTTTCTTTCTTTCTTTCTTTCTTTCTTTCTTTCTAATTCAGAATAAAGAATTTTTCTTTCTCTTTCTTTCTTTCTTTCTTTTTTTTTCTTCCTTCTTTTCTTTCTTTTTTCCTTCCTTCTTTTCTTCTTTGTTTTTATTTTTTAATAATAGCGATCCTAATAGTTATGATATGGTATCTCAAGGTGGTTTTGATTTGAATTTTCCTAATGATTAGTAACACTGAGCATCTTTACATGTGCCTATTGGCCATCCTCTCCCCTTTTCTAATTGAGTTTTTAGATTTTTTGTTGCTGTTGTTATTGTTGTTGAGTTATAGGAGTTCTTTATATAGTCTAGATGTTACTCCCTTATCAGATATATGATTTGCAAGTATTTTCTCTCATTTCATGGGTTGCCTTTCACTCTGTTGATAGTGCCCTTTGTTGAACAAAAGTGTTTAATTTTGATGAAGTCCAATTCATTTGTTGTTCGTTTTGTTGTCTGTGCTTTTGGTATTGTATATGCTAAAACTTTCGTAATATTAGATTTGTCCCCCAATTCGTTCTATAGAACATCTATTATATTATCTGATGTTCTAGACTTTAAGGAAAACATATCTTTATGAAGAAGCCGAATCTTGAGAGCCTTCTGGAAATTGTTCTCTTGCTTGTGGGTGCTTGTTTTATAAAACAAGGACCAAGAACTCACAAGAAAAATGCACAATTACTGAATGAGCTCCCTGAAGACGCTCAATATTCTTTCTTTCTCTCTCCTGAAATTCCCCTGCCTGTAATCAGTAGATATGGGCTGTTATAATATGTAAGAAAGTATAGGAAATATATTGTCATAATGAAAGTATTTTAATGTACAAAAAGCTTTGAAAAAAATACGGTTTGAGTTGGGCTTGTAATGTACCATTTCCTAACTCCATAGTGCAAAGTCATCATGAGGCCTTTAAAATTTCCCAAGATTCTGCAATGCTAAACAGTTTCTATTTTTGCTATATTTTTCTAGAAGCTTGCGGAGGTCACAGCCACTAAGAGGATATTTTACTAATAACAATAGTAAAATTACTTCTCAGTTCTGAATTTCTGTGAATATGGTACGTAAATAACCGTGGGTATTTTATGCAAAGATTATATTACTTCAAAGAGTTAGTGACAATGATACCTTTAATAAAAATCTCCTTACTTTTGGTATAAATAATTATTTACTGTTCTAAAAGGTAGTAATAGTCACATTTCACTTTACACAGCAAAAAAACTCTGTGCATTCCTACTTATTTCCTCATTCAGAGATAGTGTTATCACTAAAAGTTGCATATAGATAGTATTAAAAACTACAATTAAAACTTCACATAAAAGCTTTTTGGAACCACTTTTCACAGAGCCCTATGGGTCAGACAAAATTAAGAAAAAGGATTGTTCTAAATGTAAGGAAGATAACCTCTACCTTAGTGGCTTTTAATATAAAAAACTTACAAACTTTGAAGGCCTGACAATAAAATGTATACATCACACACACGTATTGCATTTCTATACATGTTATTTAATTGGTACTTTTATATTCTTTACTCTAGTACAATGCTTTGAGACAGGTAATATTATTTCATTTTTCAACTGGTAAGACCAAACTTCAGAAAATTTAAGGAACTGCTTAAGATTACATTGAGCTAAGATTTGGACTTAGGTCTTCTAGTCCCAAAATCAATTCTCTCTCTCCATTATATCACAAGATTTTGTCAGGCTTACTCAAATCAATTTTGTAAGAATTCATTATCACATGTCTATTATTAATCTCTGTGCTGGAAACTTCAGGTAATAAATATGAGTAAGCTATACTTCTTTTCCTTAAGAAGTTTTGAGTAGGAAATAAAGGAGTCATAGGTACTATTATTTGACACAGGTGTAGTCAATTGTGTCCTATCCCCAGGTATTGGCAAATGCTGTGCAGTTCTATGTCCTCTTAGACAACTCCCATTTCTGAGTAAGGGTTTGGTTCTGTGGCTATTACCTTCATAACCTGAATGTCATTTGGGAGCCTTCTTGCTCTTGAGGCTCTGCTTAAACTTCAACTAAGCACCATATCAGAAGCTTTGTAAGAGTCTAGAATCTCCTGCTTGAATCCCCTGAGATTTTAGAATGACTCAGTCTTCTGTGACCACTACAGTGCATGCCCCAAAGCTTCACCAAATTACATCCCCAAACTCTAGACTGTCTACGCTTTTGTAAAAATTGTCATTATACTTGTTAAAAAGGAAAGGAACCCATTGAAAATCATATGGTGTTATATATCTCACCGATTCATCTCCTTTACTCTTTCTCGTCCTTTCTCATCTCAAGTTTTTCCATTTCTCACATGAAATTATTCACATCCAGCACCCTTTGGAAAACTCACCTCTTCCCTTATTTGCCCATTAAAGTAGTTTTCTCAAAAATTACAATTTTACTTTTATGGGGAATTCTGGTAAAAAAATATTTTGTTTTCATTATATTTTTCCCCTCCTCCCTTTTTCTCCATTCTCTGAGGATGTTTCATTTTTATTGACTGAAAGGATTAACATTTAATTTAACTACAGCATAATCACACTTAACAAACCATAACTTGTATCTATGGAAAAGTACTGGAATTAACTACAGTGGATTTTCATTAGGAATTTGTATGACTACTAAAAATGCTAATATAGTAGGCAGGTCAAGGTCCTATTTTGCTGTTATTGTTATTGTGGTGTTGGTTGTGATGGCTGTTATTATCTCTTTGCCTCATTAAATCACTTTAAAAAGTGTTGACATGTTTTATTGGGGCGTTAAATGTTATTTTAAAAGAGAATTTTGAATTACTCATTCTGCAGTTGTTAAGTATTAATAATTCTTTTCTTAAAAATTGAAACTAAAGTCAAATATATTGAGTCAATCACATGTGCAAATGTGAAGACTATAAAATATATAACATAAATAAAACATGTACTTGCATCCTTTTGGGATTTTGCCAAGCATTAAATAATAAAAATGCAGAGTTGAAAAGATTAGTAGTAATCATCTAGTCACTTTTTCTTGGGAAAACAATCTGAAGAAATAGAACTTCGAAAGTTAAAAATCATTTGTCTCTTGCATGGGAAAAGTGACGTGTGTCTGCTTGATAAAAGAATTCTTCCTTTATGGTTGCAAAAATCCTCTCCAAGCATGTAACTTACTTTTACTCCAGTAATAAAGGTGACTGGGTAATAGACATATCAGGACAAGAGCAGAATTTAGTCTGTAATCATTTGATTATGAATATATATATCGTCTTGGGTCTTGAAAACAAGTTATGCAACCATGAGGAACATCTACATTTTCTTTTTTTTTATTATTCTTTTTTTGCTAGCTCTGGATTTTGCATTACTTTGTATTTGTTAGTCTGAAACCAAGGCATGTAAAATTAAGGATCACTTGGATGCTAATTAAAAAACAACAACAAAAAAAGCAAAACTGAGAAACTAAAGATTTCAGAGACCTCTGAGAGTCTCTCAATTCTGTGATAAATTCTAATGCTAAGGATGATAATATTTATGCTTCCAAGTAAAGATTTAATAGATATCTGATTTATTTTAAAAAATAAAATGAGTTTGGGACCTTTGGAAACAAAAACTGAGTACATTTACTGTACATGTGATTAAATCTTACATTCTAGCATAGCAAAAATCTTATGTTCATGAGGAGAAAGAAGAAGAGAGAAATTACTCATTCTTGCAAAGCCAGCAGAATTGGGAACCACCTGGATGAACCTCTTATCTTGGTAAGCATCAGGGCAAAAGGGTAGGAGCAAAATGTCATCTCTGCTACCTTGTGTGTGGTTGTTATGGAATAAGTACAAGGATTTGTTCTAGGAGATCATTTTTCAAGAAACACATTCAGTGTACTGTAGTTGCTAAAATTTGCATCACTGTTCCATAATTAAAATGTTACTTTAGTAAGTAGTCATCTTATTCATCAATGACTACAAAGAATTGGAGGAGGAATGGAAAACTATCATTCTATTTATACCAGAGAGACACAAAACTAGCAACATTTCTAATTTAAAGGGTGAATGGAACTTAATAAAGGAGTAGAATAAGAATCAATAGAAATCACTCTGTGGTATAATGATTAAAAAACAAGCTGTTGGAGATTCATCTATGTACCAACACAGCTGTACGGGTGAACAATTAGTGCACCCATCAGAATGGGTAAAATAAAAAGACAGAGAATTTCAAATTTTGATAAGAGTATGGAGTAACTGGAACTTTTAAATTCTGCTGATGGGAGTATAAAGGGTAAAATTTGGAAAATTATTTGGCAGCATTTACTAAAGCTGACACACATTACTTATGATGCAGTAAGTCCTCTCTGAGGTAAACTCAATAGAAATGAGCACATGTATTGGTGCAAAGACACGTAATAGAATGTTCATAGCAGTACTATTTACAGTGGTGCTATATTGGAAATTATTGAAAGGTCTATCAATAATAGAATATATACATTAATTGTGATATATTCTATGGCATTGAAGCATCGAGAATAAACTATCTATACTTATACACAAAAATATAGATGAATCTCCTGAGTATATTTTTGATTTAATAAACCAGACAGAAAAATCTACATACTATATGACTCCACTAATGTAAAGAAGAAGAACGAACAAAAAGCAATGTGTCAGAATCATGGTAACCATTTGGGACACAGAATGTGGTTAGAAAGAAACATGTAAAAGAACTCCGGGGTACTGGTAATGTTTTGTTTCTTGATCTGAGAGCTACTTCAGTTTGTTAAAACTCAGTGAGTTAAAAACATGTAATTTTCAGTATGTATGTTACATTTCAATCAAAATCTTTAAAAACAATGAGTAAACATTTTGTGAAGAAGTGTAGAAGAATAGATTGTGGGTGCTAAGGAAAGAGAGTTCATCACGGAATGTGGAGCTGGGGATAGGACTGTGGGTGACTCTGTGTGGAATAGATCGAGGACGATGAAACACAGGGCAGGGTCATAATTCAGAAATATAAAGCTAAGGTACAGCTGAATATGTACATGTATCCCATGTGTGTGTCGTACAGCTCTTCTGAGAAGCAAATGTCAGGATAGGATTAGGTATGCAAGAAGTTTATTAGAGTAAATGCATGGGAGGAGGGAGCTGGAGGAGGGTGGGAGATCTGCAGGTCTGATCCTGGGGGAAGTGGGCAGTGAAGATAAGTTGGATTGAGGCACCTTGGACTGCCATGTAAGTCAAAGCAAAGTTTGGTAAGGTTATCAAGGAATCCTAGAGCCAAAGTCACCTGTCAGAGGAGATCCCCATCTCTCTACCTTAGCCTTCTTGTCATGCTTTATTGTCAGCTAGGAGCAATACTTGGGAAGTCTCGTCTGGGGGCAACAGCAGTGGTAGATTTCGGGGTGTATAGTAGCTGAAAGCAACAGTCAGTTAGGCTCCTTACAGCTGGGTATCTGAGAGACACATTTTCATGATCACCACAATGAGGGGGACAAAGCTTGTGACAGTGGAGTGCTGATAAAAGCTGTCCAAAATAAAAGCCCTGATTTGCAGCATTTGCCCCATTTCTGAGGTATAAATAGTTTTATCACAACTCATTTCAAGCTCACCAGTCTTACAATTGGCTTATAAAATGTCTGAGTGTCTAATAATTTGCTCTCAAGAGCCAGTATCAGCCAAAGGCTTCTTAAGGTTGTCACCACAAAGACAAAGCCAAAGTTTACAAGGGCAAAAACCTCAGACAATATTCAAATTAGGGAGTCTTGTGTTTTCTTCTTTAATTTTTCTCTAAAGTAAGATGAATGGCAAAAGCTGTCATAGAGAGGATGTTCCCCTGAATGGGCTGACAGAATTATTAGGGAAGACGTTTTACAAGTTGTGAGTTTTCTGGGAAAACTTGCAATTTGTGGCATGTACATGAGAATGCGTTTCTCTATATCTTTATGTTGGCATCTCCATCTTAGTTAAGTCACGTTTTCTCTGTGCATTTATTAAGATTTCTTTTTCTTCCTTTTTGACATAGTTTGATCATCTAGATCTTAGCTCAGGATAATGATTGTGAAATAACTTTTAAATACATGAATATCAGAGAGCAGAGAAGGGCAAAAACAATGAAAACAATCATAAATAGCAAATGTTGGTATAAGCTTAATAAAGAAAACAATAAGCCTTATGGATTGACTCAATTATCCTTAGCTAACCAAGTGTCTTGTCTTTTAATTGATTAATTGCCTGTTCTCCTCTTCCTTAAGGGTTGACGCAAATAAAACATGTGGGTTCATTAATGCACAGACTCTACTTAGCTGGCCAGTATATAGTTGTGAGTAATTTAACCAACAAAATATGCTGGTCAATTGGGGCTCTAAAATTTGAACTGTCTAATTTTTTTCATTAGGGTCACAGTGAGGGATACACTATAAGTCATACATTCTAGTATGTGAATTCCCAACCAAGGTAAAGGTCGACTTTTAAGCTAGTGGAATCCAAAACGTCAAGCTCATCCTCTACCTTATTGACAGGTCTTTCTATCCATCACAACATTCCTCATCTCCTTTACTCTGCTCTATTTTGTGTTTTCCTGTAGCAATTATTACCTCTTACCATGCTTATAATTCACATATTTATCATGTTTATTATGTTATTATTCCTCACTAGAAACTATTTATTTAGTTGTTTCACTTTTGTGCCCATATCTATAACAGTACAACTGTGCTTAGAACAATGCAAATCTTCAACATTTTGAAAAATGGGGGAAAAATGAACTTTCAGTTTTGCAGGATGGCAAACAAAAAAATAATTTTTCTTCAAATGCTTAGATATGTTAGATAAATATATAGAAAATCTTCCTATGACTGTGCACATGAAATAAAAGGAATACCCATAAAACTCACATAACAAATGAATCAGCAATGTTTGATGGGTGGGGGAGTCAAATCTATCTTCATGGAACAATCACAGACTAAGTTGCATAATCACGATGGGGAACTCCTACAACCCTATATACCAATTACAGGGGGATCTGGTTACTGATACTGTTTCTCTATCACTCTTTCAAGCCCCTTCTCTCATTCTCTTCCTTTCTTCTACCCTCTTTCTCCTTATTATTCTCTTTCCTTTCTTTTCTTTCATCTACTCTTCCTTCTCATCTTTCATCTCTTCCTCCTCCTTATTCCTTTTCTTTTGTTCTCCTTCAAATATTTACTGAATGTCTACTGTAGGCCAGATATATACAATCTAGTGTCTTGGAGATGATAGATAATAGGCAGATAGACAGATAGATAGATAGACAGACAGATAGATAGACAGATAGATATGTGTGTGTATTTCCTAGAAGAAAGACTTGTACCTTAATCTCCCTTCCTCCAAAAAATGAAAAAAAACCAAAACAAAACAAAAAGAAATATCAATAGATGGTCAGAAACAATGGTAAGAATGTAACATATTGTTGATAAAATGTGTTTTATCTAATTCATTTCACATCTCCAAGTGATAAGTAGGGTCTGGGTGGCTGATGTTAATGTGCCTCAAATCAGTGCATACATTCTTAGGGAACTCCTAATGAGAGTAAAGGATAGATATTTATTGTACATTCAGTACTGACCACTGTGGTAGGTACTAGAATACAAAGGTCTATGATTATTTCTATGCAAGTTCTTCAAAACTCAAAGGGGACAAATGAAAACAAAGCATGACAAGAGAATAGAGAAGAGAGTTCCTATCTTTGATAAGTGGCTTTCACTGGTCCCACATATCACTTAGAGGACAAAAATTAAGGTGTCATGAGTGACCTCACATGATAGTTGTAAAATATTGACTTCCTTACAAATTTTCCCCCATGACTGACCTATTTATTGCTAATTTGCCACAATCTTTCTCCACTTTGGAAATAAATATAATAATTAGTACAGTTCTACAAATTTATCTTTACTTACAAATACTCTAAATTGGACCAATTTACTACTCAGATTATGTAAGGGGTTGAATTATGTCCATACACACCCAAATTTGTGTGTTAAAGTTCTAACTCTTAGTATTTTGGAAAATGACTTATTTGGTATAGGGTTATTACAGATGTAGTTAAGATAAGATAAAGTCATACTGGAGTAAGATGGGCACTTAATTTGATACAACTAGTATCCTTATAAAAGGGGGAAAATTGAACACAGACACACACAGACACACATGCACACACACACACACACCCACACACACACACTCAGGAAAAATTTTATGTGAAGCTGAAGGAGCAGATGGAGGCGATGCTCTACAAGCCAAAGAATGTGAAAGATTGCCAGCAAACTACCAGAAGCTAAGTGAGAGGCGTGGAATAGATTGCCCCTCAGAGCACTCGAAATGAACCAACCCTGCTGACAGCCTCTGGAACTGTGAAACAATAAATTTCTGTTGTTTAAGCCACCTAGCTGTGATACTTTGTTACAGCAGCCCTAGCAAATGAATACAGACTATATTTTTAAAAATCAGTAGAAAATACTTTGGTGATAAGCAGTGCCGTGTTCTTAATACGGTGAAGTTAGGTGGGACAGCGCATATTTTTTCTTTCCAGGGAACCTGTTAATAAAGGTCTTAGCTGGAAGTTCTCACGATATATGGGAAAGGAGTATTGAAAAGTTCCTAAGAGCATGAGCTTGGTTCAAGACTGACATAGTTTTAAATCCTTGTTCTGCCATGGTATAACCATGTGGGTTTGGTCAAATAATCTGAGATTCTGTTTCTTCACTTTTAAAAACAGTATATTGTCCACAGCATAGAGTTGTTATAAAAATTATATAACATGATAAGTGAATGACACACAAAAAATAATCAATAAGTGGTAGTTTTAAAAAATATATAATCCTAAGTAATATGAAAGTTAAATCTTAAAGATGTGAGTTTTTCTCAAATTGATTTATAGATTCAATAATATCTCAACAAGATTTAAACTGAGATTTCATGGAATCTGACAAGTTGAATCTAAAATTGATATGAAAATGGGCCCACGATAACCAAGATTCTTATAAAGAAAAAGGAGGGGAAACTTGTCATAGTGAGTCTCAGGAATTCTAAATCTTTAGTGATTAAGACAACGTGGTATTGGCAAATACAGTGAAAATGGAACAGAGAGGAGAGCTCAGAAATAGACACTTACATGTACGGAACATGGACATATTACAAAGGGAACGCTGGAAATCAGCGAGGAAAGAAAGGACTATTTATTATATCAAGATGTGAAAAGGTTATCCATTTATTTAAAAGAATGAAAGTAGCTGCTTACTTCACAGCATGTACAAAAAACAAATCCAATGCAGTCTCTAAAACTATTGGAAGAAAATATAACTGAATTTTTTGATCTTGAGATAGGGAAGGATTTTTAAAATAAGTTGTAAATAGTACTATCCAATAATGAATAGGTCTATTCTCAGAATGGCAACTTCCCATTTAAAATACAATTTTTTTGCCCAGAACTATTTCAGTTTAGATCTTTTGTAGTGATATCTATTAAACACATTATATTAGGATGTATATATATATATATATAAATGTAGACTATTTAATGAGCAACTCACATTTTAGAAGCAATTGTCAAAAGATTTTGTATTTCTGTGAATGAAGATTCTGACCTCCAGACTATGAGATCATGAAAGAATGAGCAAATGTTTTCTCAGCCTTTTTATCTGCATGATTAGGCATTAATCAGATTAAAGCACTAAATAGTTATAAAGTGGATGCATAATTTTTATTTGCAGCTGAATTGACTTATAAAGCCACTGATGAGAAAATTCCTAAATTGCTTATTGACCAAAACAGTATCTTCCGACATCTGTGGATGATGCTGGTGACCAGGTATTCAAGTGAATTCTGTTCCTGGAGAATAAGTTCTTGGATGGAAGATAAAATTATGTTTAAGGAGCTTCCCAGCTCTAGCTGACTGTGTGGGTTTTCTCTTTTGGACTCTGGATGAAAACAGACATCCAGAAAGGGAAAGGAAGGTGCTAAACTATGGCTGGCTTGCCTATGGCCTTCTCAATTCCAGACACTTCCTGTTCTGACACTTGGTTCTGATTAGATATCATCCTCCTCTCAACATGCATGCATGCATTTGCACACACACATTAATTCACAAAAGGGTCACTCAATTAACACACAATTCATGAGCAGATTTATAAAGAAGAAAAATGCTGTGTGTACTGACAATATATAGCCATATTTCTGGATGTTAATGTTCCATGACATGTCCTACACATCTCACAGTTTGAAGTAGATGGTTATAAGCAACAAATATGCTGTGTTATATATCACCTCGTAATATATCATTATGTTAAGATTATATTACGATTAAATAATTTTATTCATTAGATAAAAAAGATATTCCTGAGTATCAGCCCCAAGTGCATTAAAATTTCTTACAACCACTGCTTACTATATATG
This sequence comes from Pteropus alecto, assembly GCF_000325575.1. Classification (NCBI taxonomy): domain Eukaryota; kingdom Metazoa; phylum Chordata; class Mammalia; order Chiroptera; family Pteropodidae; genus Pteropus; species Pteropus alecto. The sequence continues at coordinate 2,493,631 of NW_006440624.1, forward strand.
CTTCATGTCATGGCCAAAGCAAGAGAGGCTAGGGAATTTTAAAATAGGGAATTTACTGTCCAGAGGTAATCAAGAATCAAGATATCGACAAAGCATTGATATAAATTTCTGGGGTTTCCATTTGTGTTTTTGTTTGTCTGTTTGTTTTTTGGTAAAATTAAAAGTTTGGTTAACTCACAATATTGCAAACATTGGGGTCTGATAAAATTATTCTACTTGAATTTTCTAGGTAGATTTTAAAACATTCTTTCTGACACATTCTAGTATCAATGTTGATTGTCTTGTACTTCATCATTAACTTAAATTTTCTGGGTTCCTTAATTTATTTTTTACAGTTTGAACTAATACAATCCTAAAATAACTAATATATACATTTATGTAAACATTTTTGGAGAAATTAAAAATTTTAGTATCTTAACAGCCAGGAATAAAAAAAATTAAAGCAGTAAGTTATTTTAATGTGTCGGGGTCATTTTGGGCCTTAAATAATATTTAAACAGAATATAGAACAAATAAAAAAATTAACTTAACATTTGTCTAAAGTCTCACTCTTATCACTTAGAATAAATCTAACTAAATCTAACTAAATGCTTAATCCTCCAACAGGTACATCTTTCCAGATGATTTATATTGTGTTAAAGATCACTGCAATGTATATCTAGTAAATTCAATTCCAAATATCCTGGGCTCCCAGACATAATGAAAATAAAGGTATACAACCTCCCATGTGTGTGCTATCTTTGTATAGATTTGTCTAATTATAAATGGCCTTAGTTCATCATAAAATAGTAAAATAATGTATTATGGGCATTCATTTTTTTAAACTTTTAATTTTTAAATAATTTTAAATTTTTAGAGGAGTTACAAAATCATGCAGTATTCTCATACACCCTTCACTTAGCCTCCTCTAATGTTAACATCTTTTTTTTTTTTAACCATGGTACATTGATTAAAACTAAGAAATTAACATGAGCACAATATCATAAATGAAAGTGCAGTCTTTATTTTCCCCATTATTGCCCTTTTTACATTTCAGGATCCAACTCAAGGTATCATACTTCATTTAGTTGTCATGTCTCCATAGGCTCCTCCAATTTGTGGTCATTTCTGTTTTTTTTTTTTATGACTGATTTTTTATGAATATTGGTCAGGTATTTTGTGGGAGGTCTCTCAATCTGGATGTGTCTGATGTTTTCTCATGAATAAACTGGGGTTATGAACTTTACAGAAAAAGATCACAGAATTGTTCTTCGTATTGCACAATACTGGGGCACATGATATCAGCATTATTTATTACCAAGGGTGTTAGCCTTGATCGTCTATCTGGTTAAGGTGATATCAACCAGGTTGCTCCACTGTAAAGAGACAGTTTTCCTTTGCATACCCTATTTGTTAGAAAGGACTCACTGGGTTCATCCCATATTTAAAGGAAAGGAAATTAAGCTCCATCTCCTGCGGACAGAAGTATTGATGAATTTGTGGTCCTATGTTAAAAACAGCACAGTAATTAAATATTTCTGGGGAGATACTGTGAAGCTATGGGCATTTACTTTTGATAGCTTTATTGAATATAGTTTATATTAAAACTACAGTTTTAAAAGTTCTAAATAATATTGTATTTTTAAAATATTTCATAAAATGATCATTTTAGCTAACATAGTGTTTATCTGTGCCAGGCATTGTGTTGTGTTCTATCTTCATTATAACTCTGTGAGGTAAGTTTTATTTTCTACATTTAACATGAAAATACTGAGGCATAGTAAAACTATATGGTATGTCTATTGTTATCTGGCTAAGAAGCTGCAGAGCTGAGAATCAAAGCTAGAAAGTGTCAGTCTGGCCTAGAGCATGCCTTGACCTCTTAAACATGACACTACATTGTCTCTCTCTGAGATAAATAAGTAGGTAAGAGCTATATCAAAGTACATTAGAATAGGTTAGAGAACTTGTATATAATATTGAGGAGTAAGGCTTAACACTGAGGATAGAAGTCAAATAAATTGTACAGCTTTTCTACGAAGATTCAGTGAAGTTAAAATTAAATTGGGACATCTAAATGGTCTAACAGATTAATTATAAACACAACGAAAGTCTTATTCTCCTACTATTGGTATCTGGAATATATCACAAACTGCTACATATCAATGAAACACAGATAAACAATCCAATAGAAAAATGAACGAGAATATGATAAGTCACAGAAATATAATAGATACTTAATTTAATTATCAAAGAAAATCAAATTTTAACTACAATAAGATAGCATTTTATATCCATCAGATATAACAATTGGTAACTCTGGTAATATTGACTTTTTTTTTAATGAATAGCAGCCTTGTTTATTCTTTCATACTCACAGTTCCCCAATCTGCTTTTTCTTTCCACTGGGATAAAGCCAAAAAGACAGAATGAAAAGAGGCCATGGCTATATTATTTATAATTCCTCTGTGATAACTCCATGGTGCCCTTTCTTTTTCAGTGAAGAAGTTTTCTGAAAGCTGGCTTTTATAATTCATCTACTAGATAGTTTCAATTCAACAATGATTTTTTTTTTTTTTTGGTGCAAAAAATTTATTTTATTTTATTTTTTTAAATTTTAATTAGTTTCAAGTATACAGTACATTGGTTAGACATCTATATAGTTCATAAAACGATCCCCCCAATTGCTCTCTCCCTCCCCTGACCCTCCACTAGCCAACATATTAATGCTAACTGCATTCCCTACTCTGTGCTCCCCATCCCCGTGGTAACACTGACTTTCGAGAAGGATGCGGGAAATGAGAACTTGGACATGGCTGGAGGAAACATAAATGAATATAAGCACCTTGAAAAAACAGTTTGGCAATACCTATTTGAACTTGAAGATGCGCACATGTTACCAGGGGTGTTATCTCTTGTCAGTGCCTGCCCTAGAGAAATTCTCAACCACGTTCATAAGTAATGTATAAAGATGCTCATGAAATACTATTGTAATAGCAGGACATGGAGACGAATACTGTCCCTCAGTAGTCAAACTGATAAATGTACCATGGTATACAGAGTTTAAAAGAAACAACTCAATCTAATTGGATAAACACGGGTAAGACTTTAAAATATACTTTGAATTTTTTAAAAATATGACATCTTTAACATAATACCATTCATGTAAATGTTAAAGGACCAAATAATAACATTGTAGCTATTATTTATAGAAACATGTATGTATAGTAAAGGTTCAGAACATTAATGAAAATGACACTATTATTCTAGGATTTGGGCCAAAAAGGGGGAAAAGGATTGATCAATGGGGTTTCAGTATCTGTGTCATTTTTTTTTTTTAATTAAAAAGACTTGAAGCAAATATAATAAAATGTTAATATTTCTTAATCTCAGAGGTGGCTAGATAGGTTAGTGATATTCTCATATATATTGTACTTTTTTTGATTTAAAGAGTTTTATTATTGACTGATAAAA
>NW_006440624.1:2497107-2514936 GCF_000325575.1 Pteropus alecto
AGATTTAAATATTTTCTCCATCAAAAATCCCTTTCAGCTTTTATTTGCCAAACTTCCTTCTTCCTTGTTATGGGGATTAGTAATTTCAAACCATATTTACTTTTGTGGTTTCATTCTGAAAAAGAAAATTTAGCTGTTTTAGATAAAGTCCTCTACTAACCTAGATTCTAAACTAGAGTTTCTAAAAGGAAATTATTTTCTTTGGCAGGACTGCAGGAAAAAGCCAAACCATTTTGATGTTGACACAACTTCTGGTGAAATGCCATGAAGGTCACCAACTCTGTGATCCTTCCTGTGGACCTTGAAACTATTGCATCTCACCCATAACTTGGTGCAGGGGTCTTTGGAGAAGCATGGAAACATCCTGAGAATGTGCATGATGCTCTTCCAGGATCAGTACTTACCTAATAAACTGCTTTTACTTGTTTTCAAAATTGTTTTTGAACTTTCATTTATAAACGCTATCTCATGAAAATGTATGATTTTGCAGATATAAAAAAATGAAATCTAACCTGTATTATTTGAAGTCCTTGTAATCCAAAGAAGTGCTTCCTGAAAATCATGTTTTCAATATATAAAATTTATATTTGATATATTTTATATAAAGTCTCTATAAAGTGGATGTTGTTGATTCTGTTAACTACTCTAGTAAATCATTATAAAACACATGATTAGAAGTACAGCAGTGCTCGACAATTTGTTTTAAATCACTAGAGAAACATGAAAATCATACTACTTTTGCTCTTTGGATATACTTAACTTTAAGTAAATAATAAATGTTCATCCAAACAAATAAAACCTCTGCCCTGAATAGTATTTTAAGCTTAAGGGGAAAAAGGTCATAAATAATGACATTTCATTTTTCCATATTTTAACTTCATAAAATTTTATTATAATCACGATGGACAGTCACTAAGTACTCTTTAAAGTTAGTCTATTTTCTTTTTTTGCTTCCTATTTATAAATAGTGTCATTTATCTTTAAAACATGACTAGTTTAAGAACCTTTTAAAGTTATTTCATTCAAATTATGTTTTTCAAAGAGAGGGATCAATGTTAGACATCTCTGAAAGTTTTCATAGCATTGGGTGAGCCTCACTTGTTGGAAGGAAAATTTCCGATGGATTTGGTGTCATCTGAGCCTCGGAAACAGGGAATAATGAAGCAAAATGGTAAGAATTGCCCCACATTCTGTGGGTGGCTGAATGTCAAGTAGAAATACAGCAGGCTAGTGTCTGTAAATCTTCTAAAATTCCAATCGAAGCAATGGATGGAGCGTGGACAATATTCATGGCTCCAAAAGAGTGTTGGCTTCCTTCTCCAGATTTAAGATCTGAAATTTTGAAGTGAATGTGATGCTTTGTTTTCCACTTGTAACAAATCTTAGGAGTTGCCATATTTTGAATTAAGATATGAAAAAGCAGACAGATTCAGATATAGTATCTTACATACAGTAAAAATCATCTTTTTAAAGTGCAGTGTTTGATGAATTTTGACAAAGATATAGACCCATCTAGCCACTAAAGATAGTGAGCACCTTTTCACTATCATTCACTTTCATATCACTTTCTTCTATAAAGTACTTATTCAAACTTCTTCCTTTTATTATAAAAAACTATTTATTAAAAGGTTTGTCTTATTATTATTGAGACGTATGAGTTGTTATATATTTTTATTATAAATCTTATCAGATATATGTATCACAAATATTTTCTTCCTGTTTGTGACTTAACTTTTCATTTTCTTAACAGTTAAAAAAGCAATAGATTTTTAATTTTGATGAAGTCAAATTTATTAATTTTTTCACTTATGATAGTAATCTCACTATCTTGTCTAGAAAAAAGTTTGCTTACCCCAAGATCACAAAACTCTTCTGTGTTTTCTTCCAGAAATTTGATAATTTTAGTTTTTATATTTAGGTATATGATACATTTTAAGTTAATTTTTGTGTTTGGTGTAAAGCAAAGATCAAGATTCATTTTATTTTATGTAGTTATTCGGTTGTTCCAGTAGCATTTATTAAAAAGACTATCTTTCCCCCATGGAACTATCTTGGCACCTTTGCAGAAAATCAGTTGGCCATATATGTGTGTTTTAAAGGTTTTGGTTAAGAATTCAGGCCCTGGATTAGACTCTGAGTTTAAAAAAAGTCATTACATGACACAGTGGAGGATCCTGTCCCAATCCTATAGGAGGCGACCTTGAGCAAGTTACTTAACTATGGCATGTTCTATCTTATTAATTTTATTCCAGGCAGAAATAAGAGGAAGAACTAAAGCCAGGATACCCTGAGTGATATGACTTGCCTGAGGTTACATTTAGTGGCAGAGTTGGGATTTGAGAGCGCCAAATCCTAACCACTAGACACCGGGGAAGGTGAACTGGGTTCTGAAACCAAATCATTAGACTTTTTATTCATAACTTATTGGACTTTAGTCCATTGATTTTCTTGTTTCTTTCCAGCTTTATTGAGATATAATTTCTATATAGCACTATGTGCATTTAAGGTGTAAAAAGTGTTGATTTAATACATTTATAAATTTATATTTCGCAAAATGATCACACCATAACATTAGCTAATACCTCCATTGTGTCATGTAATGACTTTTTTTTTGTGGTGAGAAAATTTAAGATCTATTCTCTTAACCCTTTTCAAAATATAATACAGTATTCTGGAATTTTCACTTTGAATTTTACAAAGGACTTCTTTCTATGAAATTAAAATGCTGAGTTGTCATATTCTCCCTGATAATAAATTTCACATAACTTGTAATATGAGCTTGTAATATGAGTGTGTATGGTATAAAATAAAATTATACTAGAAGCAAATTTTATTTGGCAAAGTAGTTAAGAGGCCATAGTATAAAGTGTGTTTCATTTGAAGTATCCACTTCTTTTTTCTTTGAAATATACAAATCCAAATATTTAAACATCAGGTCAAACATTTTGAAAACTTCCCTCTTTCAAAGATAAAGTATGGTATAAGAAAACCTTGCTTCCCTTAACAAAACAAAATACAGAACCTCTGTAGCCAGATGTGAGGGATGAAAGTGTGAAGAGGTTATCTAGTTCTAAGTACCCGACTCTTGTCTTCCTGACTTTCTCTGTATTGGATCCTTCTCATCATGACTCCCACTGTTACTATGCTGCTCCATGGGTTCATGGAACTCCTTTTTATGTTAGATCCACAAATGGCAAAACCTCTTGCTTTGGATGTTCTTAAAAATAATTGAGACCTAATGAAACATTCTTAAAAGTTATCAGATAAAAAGAAGAGAAAGATACACCTAAAAAATAATGTTCAGAAACACTTTAGTTCACAAAGTCTTATATTACTCTGTAGACATCTTGCTTGAATCTTACTTCCTACAATAAGGTCTACTTCTAAATGAAGGCTAGCTTTCACTTGTTACCTTATGTCTAGGAGTTCTTTTTGAGGCACTTTGACTTTACATAGTTAAAACCAAAAAGATAGATTTCCAGTCAGTAAATTTAAAAAAAATTATTTCTCACTCAGTTATGGTTCTCTGTATGAGAAACAGGTAGACTGGGTTTAATAGCATAAACAAGAAATACAACATTTAAGACATATATCTGTGTTGCCATACATATTTTAATTTACCATGAAGATGATGGGCATTATAACTCATACTGATTTGGATAACTCATCCTTTTTCTAAAAATGTTCTAAAAATTTTCTAAAAATTTTGACAAGTCTACAACTAATTAACTTATAACATCACAAGACATTTTACCTGCTTAATGGTTGAAAGTTTTTTTTCTGACACCAAAATGACCTTTAATTCACAACATTTTCAACTGGACACTAGGGGTCAAATGTATACATTTTCTTTATATCTAGAATATTGATATTCACACACTATTTTCTCTGACCTGCATGCATTTTTGTTCTTATTTCCTATGACTAGTAAATTCTTATTAAGCTATGATTAAAAACATGGAGAGAAACATTATATACAGATACCATGTGTTCTCAAATTTATTTTCAGACCATTAATATTTTTTCTACCTAATCCAAGGTAATTATCTAAGATAATTAATAGAGAACATCAAAAGTTACCTTCAATAAATATAAACAGTGAAACAGTTAAATGGACCTCTTTTGTAAGATTATTGTACCCAATCCACATTTTTGTAAGATGACCTGTATTTAAGTACAAAAACAGACTCTTTCTTATAAATTCCAACAGGTCACAATTCTTTCCGTGCAGATTTCAGTGCATAATCTGTTAGTAGCATGTTGGAATATAGGGGATAATCAGAGCCAGCCATCTGTTTTTGGATCTTATAAAATTTTTATCAGAATAAACAGCAAAATTTTAAAATATTAAACAGTAAACCTATAGCAATGGAGGAAAAAGACCAATTATTTCACTTTTATTGAATACCTACTGTGGGCCAACTCTACACAATAGTGCTTAGTTTTTTGTGTGTACTTTCTCATGTAATGTTCGTAATGTTATTTGTGTTATTTCAAGGTCATTGTACCAGTCTAGGAAACTTGAGTGCAAAAACATTTTCCACTATATTTTTACTTAATTGTCCAATTCCATGTATAGTGGTTTTGGTAACCAACTATATCAACTAGAGTACAGTCTTATGTATTGTTCTTTTTCTTTAAAATTCTTATAGACACCGATTATTTTCAAAGCTACTTAGGTCAGCAACTTTTTTCCTTAGCTCCTTCAGAGAGGTTGTTTCATATATTTGTATAACAGTTAGATTGTTTTGTTACATTCTGTATTCCATACTGGGATCTCCCAATACCCTAAATTTTTTTAGTGCATACCTTAAAGTTCACTCTTTGTACTATAAAATTCTATGGGATTCAATAAATACATAATGTAAAGTATACACCATTAAAATGTCCTATATGAAAGTTTCAACACCTGAAAACATCCCTTGTGTTTTATCTGTTGAAACCACTTCTCCTCACCACCCCAGCCCCCGACTCCCCCCAATCTTTGGCAACCACTGATCATTTTACTGTTTCTATGGTTTTGCCTTTTCTTCAATGTTGCACAAATAAAATAATACAGTAACCTTTTCAGACTGGCTTCTGTCACTGAGCAACATTCATATAAAATCCTTCCATGTCTTTGCCTGGTTCAATAGCTATTTTTTTTTTTTTAATCACAAAGTAGTATTGCATTGTATGGCTACACCACTTTGTTTATATGTTCACCTATTAAAGCCATCTTGGTTGCTTCCTGTTTGGGCAGTTATAAATAAAGCCACTATAAACATTCTTGTGCAAGTTTTTCTGTAGACATAGTTTTCAAATGAGTAAATACTTCAGAGCATGATTGCTGGATAGTATGGTAAGACTATGTTTAGCTTTGTAAGAAAACACTAAACTATAATCCAAAGTGCCGATACCATTTTGTAGTCTCCAGCAATGAACAAGAATTCCTATTATTTCATATCCTTGCCAGCATTAGTGTTTTGGGTTTTAGCCATTCTAATAGGTGTATAGTGGTATCTTATTGTTTTAATTTGTGATTCCCTAATGACAAATTATATTAAGCATCTTTTCTTAATAGTTATTTGCCATCCGTATATCTTCTATAGTAAAATGTCTTTTCAGATTTTTTGCCCATTTTTTTAATTGGGTTGCTTGTCTTCTTATTGAGTTTTATGGGTTCTTTATATATTTTGAATACAAGTCTTTTATAAGATATGCAATCCCTCAATACATTTTAATTCAAATACAACAATAATATATCAGGCAACTACAATTTAGAAATTGATGGTGCAGTTTACTTAGAATATAGAGGTGAAATCTGATTCTTTTTTATAAAGAGCTTATAAAAAAAGGACATGAGAGAAATGGGATAAAATAAAATATCTCTTCAATTTAAAATATGCAACCACCACATAAATGATGTAGCCAACAAATGGTACTAAAGTTCACAGGAAAACAAGAGAGCTGGAGGGAGCTTCATAACATAATGTCAGAGCTTCCAAGACAGTAGAATAAAAAAATAATTAGTTAGCAGGTTATAGAGCTGAGGAAGAGTAATGGTTAAATGATCCTACTTCATAGGTTGAGGGAAGAGAAAGTAGAAGCTTGTTCGTTGTGGTCAGAAAAAATTGGGACTTTACAGTTTAAATGGTTTTCTAAGTGAATGATGAATAAATGTGTCACTTGGAAAGTACAAACATAAATTAGTCACAAAATAATTGTACCATAGACTTTAACTTAGTATAATGATCTGGTATACCTGAGAAAACACGATGAAGACACAAAACAGCATAGCTGAAGTTTCAAAACTTCTAACTCTGAGTAGCCTAAGTACCATCATAGCACTGGCACTGCAAAGTTTTTGTTAGCAAAATTGTTGCAATTTCAGGCTCTGACTGGGAAGTACCTCTTTTCTCCCTCAAATTCCCCATCTACTCTCTTATGCTTGAAATTCTTCATTAGACACTTTGATTAAAATGCCAAAAATTTGGCTCTATCAGACACAGAATTTTACAGTAAGATATGCATGACTCAGGCCAAATCTTTTATCTGAAGAAAAACATTTTGATTATGGGAAAATTCTAGGAGGAAAATGGAGAGATCTAGAGAAGGTAGATGAGTGGTGAGGAAGACAAATCACCCTCCCTCCCTGCTGGATCAAGGACCAGCCTTGGCTGCTCACGTCTGTCTGTGACCACTATACCTGGTTGCACTGTAGTGCCCCAGGGATTCACCCTAAGGACATATCATCAGTTCTCTCTTGACGTATCTAGTGTCAGAAGCAAAATTATCAGCATTTCAAAAAGCAAATATACTTTACCCATTCATTGCCCGGGGTGAATAAGAAGTTAAGCAGATAGAATACACAGATGTGGCTTTGCATTATATTTTATATTGTCTAAACTTAGAGGAAATAGATTTATTAAGTAATGATGCCTCTCTTTATGGTAATTCCCAGAATAGAGTTCTGGAAACTATTATTCTTAAAAGAAGTAATTTCATTTGCTCTCTATCTATGATTACTCAAGTAATTTCATTTGCTCTCTATCTATGATTACTCAATAGGGACAAACAACTGATATTCCTAAAAATTCATTTCTGGTGCTTTCGACTATCTCACCTCTTCCATTGCCATTAAGGTAGAGAATTTTGTTTTTATAGGAACATAGAGGAAGAGGACATCTTCTGTGGAAATCACCAGGAATTTTATATACTGCTTATTCATCTGTGTTTTTAAGGAAAACACCAAAGAGTATGTTTTTTCTTTATAGTTAAGACAGTTTTGTTACATAATTAAGATGGCAAAATAACTATGAGAAACTGAGGAAAACTATGAGGAGTGAGCCAGACAGTTGGAAAAGAATTTTAGGTCCAAGGACACCTGTCTTGCTATAAAAACTCCCATTTTTGTGTTTTTTTTTTTAAATTTATTTGCCAACTTATGGTATTCTGTTGTTTACAAAAAAGCACAGAAATGTTTTTTTTTTTTAAACAAAGTTTACAAAAATATGTATTTTCACAATTTTAAGGCCATTCCTCTGGGAATTCCTCTGGGGGACCTATCAATTCAATACATGAAAGAGTCAGCTCTACTATACTCTGTCCGAAAGAGGTAGTAAAAATCTTCATTAGAATTCCCAGCCCCTAATACATTTAATTTAATATTAGCTATGTCTGTGGCTTGAATACATCTTTTGTGTTTTTGAGAATGGATCCTGAAAATGGAGGTTGTAGAGGTGGTTTTTGCAGCTAAAATACAGTGATAGTTACCATCACTGCCAACAATAACTGAGAATCACATCTCTGTTGATGAATTCTTAAAGTCCCAGAAGAAACTCTCAAACTTGCAAGAAAGTTAGGCAAACTTCAGTACAGATGCAAGGCCAGGAAATACGATGACTGTATATAGAAACTGTCACAAATACAGTGAGAACATCTCATTTTTTCAATGAGAAATAAGTAGGTTCCAAAGCCTGTAGGCTCCTGAATCATGCACATCAAGCACAGGGGTCGATTTTATCTATGGAGGCAATCAATAATTATCCTGGTTATGCAATTTTCAGATTGCTTCTACCCCTCTCCCTAGCTTTGAATATTTTCTCCACTTGTTATTGATTCATCACATCTTTATCCTGTGTCTGGAAAGTGATGAAAAATTAAGGGGCATACCTCATTAGCATAAGTTGATTTGTCAGGTTGCTCACAAAGTGACCCCAACTCATCTTCCTCCAGTGTGTATTTATGGGATCCTTCAGTAACAAGCCACTTCCATAGGCTAGGTGTACAGTTTTAGTCAACCTTCTAAGAGGGCCCTGTTCCTCTTCAGCTGGTCCACTGCTCAACTGCGTTTTTGTTTTGGTTAGGCCAAATAAACGGGAACTGAGAGCTGAATACTTTTTCTCTAGCTCTTTTTGTCCTTTTGTACACACAAAAATGGCTTCATTTCTAGCAGCTGAAAATAGCCCTTCTTGATCTTCCCTATTCCAATCTAGGTACTTAGATGTCTTTGTTAATTTATAGTGTTAAGAGAAAAAAATCTAAAATTCGGAAATAAGATTACTGCATAACTTTTTAAAGCCATATGAGAATATCATCTGACAAGCCTCTGGAAATTAAATTTCTTCATCTAGGGAATGCAGTTTTTCTTTATTTTTGCATTTTTTATTGAGGTATAATTAGTTTAATACGGACATATTAGTTTCAGGTGTACAGCTTAATGATGGAGATTACAAATTACATAACAAGGGATGTAATTTTGTTTGATTTTCTATTTATTACCAATTATGTCTAGCCTTTATAAAGTTAGATGTTAGCTTCCAGAGAATTGATAAGTGTAAATTATTTTTGACAATAAATAATGCAAATTATTTCTGTTCAATAGAAAAAAAATAACATCAACTGTTACAATTTTATTAGCCAGGGACACTATTCAATTTTTTATCTAGCTTTGCAATTTAGTCCCAGAATTCCTTTTTCCCTCCGATTACATATATCTCTCCTTCCTTTGATCCAGCATTTATCATCCTTCTAGTTCCCATAATAATGAGCTAAACAACTCATTTGGCACTATCTCAGTTTATATCTGAGATAGATTATTTAAAATAATTTTAAATTATTTTAAAGTGTATTTTGATTATAATAATGTGTCTATAACTTGAGTTATTTATTGTTTCTGTGAATTTAAGATCTCTTTCCTCTGATTATGCTCTAGAAGTTTTTATTTCCTCTCTCTGAGGTTAAATATTCTCTCTCTTCCTAGGCATACCTTTGATCTCGAGTTTAAAACTTGAGATCTAAAATTTATTTAAAAACTAAAATATTGTGTAACCTCTAAGAAAAGGGGTAAAAGGTGGGAATTGAATGAGATGTCCTACTTCAACACTGGGAGGGAAAATTCCTTGACAAGATCAAGATTTCATCACTGTAAAAATTACAACACGATTTATATCCTAGTCGTCATTTACAAAGCAATTAGAATGTACTTGGGATGACAAGTTATATACATGAAACTTTTAACAAAACTACATAGTATTGGAAATAGCATTTAAATCCTAAATGATACAGATATAATTTAAGAAAAGCCTAGTGTATGAGAAGGTACTGTGTGCCATAGAGGCAACAAGTGAATTAGAAGTTCAAGAAGGAATCAGTCATTAGGAGAGCCTTAATTAAGGGGTATATTGAGTGCCCAGATGCAGTCATTAATTGGAATTTGTGCTGGGTATTTTAAAGTCAGTATGATATAGTTAAAGAACTGGAAAAGGTTGTGAATGACCATGGCACACATCAGTAAGGATAAATGGAGGCATTTAAGAATCTAAATGATCTGATTTTAAATAAGCCCTAGTAAATGGCTTTGTCTTTAGAGGGAACCTGTACCAATCTAACATGTATTCCTTTACAACTTTCATGTACTAGGGCTTCATGTTTGAAGGTTTTGTTTTCATTTTTATTTATTTAGTTGTTTTTATTGTTTTATTTTTAAAATTTCAGCATAACTCCCTGTTATGTGTCAGGCATTTGCTAGATCCTAGGAAAATATAAATATACATAAATATAAAAATATCAATGTATAACATACATTTCCTGTTTTCAAGAAACTTGCATTTTGTAAGAAAAAATAGATTTTCCTCATCAGAATTAAGAAAGGAATGTATGATATAATTATAGAAAAGCCAAGTAGTAAATAACCTTGAAAAGTGGCCTGTTTTAAGAATGTTATTTTTGAAGAATATCATTAAATGATATAAAATCATGGGGGATGGGGGAAGGTCAGCGAAGGTAAAAGGAGTTAAATATATGGTGACAAAAGGAGACTAAACTTTGGGTGACAAGCACACAATGCAATAAACAGATGATGTACTATATAACTGCACACTTGAAACATATAATTTTATTAATAAATGTCACCCCAATAAATTTAATACTAATTTAAAAATGAAAAAAAAATCATAACCATGGCCCTTTCACCAGTTTTCTCTTTTATCCTTCATGAATGTGGGATTCACTCAGTACAGTCTAAAAATTAATTCATCTCATAAAAACGTATTGAGATTTATTATTTATCAGATATTCTGCTTCAAATGATAGATGATGTTCGTATGTATAAGACATACTAATGGATATAAGGAAGGTTGCCTATGAGTTTCAATACTTTAGCTATCAATTCTCCTATTTCCTTCTCAGTTAAGGTGGTGGACTAGAATGAAAATGAGTGAGTTAATTTTTTAATAAAACTATCACCTTGAGACCTATTAGTAATTTAACATTTTATTTTTAAAATTTAAAATATAGATATTGTTTTTATTGGTAACAAATTACTTTCTTACATCTTACCACAGATCACGATTCATAGAATGCCCTAATAGTGTGGTAGAAAACTGTTTAATCTTGTGGGTTTCAATACAGTTTTTAAACGGAGAGTAATATGGTCATAATCAAATTTTTTAAAATTTAACTGGTGGTGATAGTGGTCAGCTATATTCAAGGGAGGAGAGATTGATTGTGAGAAAATTACATAGGAAAACTGCAGAAATTTTTAGGTGAGTAATGATGGAATCCTGAACAGGAGCGGTAGTGGAGCTGTAAAGGAGAGGAAATTTGAAATACATTTGGCCCCTGTTTCTTTGAGAGGTTAATAAAAAATAAATGAGGAGTACTGAAAAGAGGCATTTTCAAGGCTATTGGTAAGGTTAGCTATAAAAAATTTAAAAATTTTTCTATGAATCCTTTTTTATTGCAGTAAATTTGACATAATATTATATTAGAGTCAGATGTACAACATAATGATTCAATATTTGTACACACTGCAAAATGATCACCACAATAAGTCCAATTAATATCCACCACCATATATTGTTACAAATTTTTTTCTTGTGATGAGAACCTCCAAGATTCATTCTCCTAGATACTTTTAAATATTCATTTATTTATACGTTATAATATGTATTACTCATTTTATAACTGGAATTTTATACCTTTTGACCCCCTTAACACATTTTACACCCCCTCTTACTTCAGACAAGCACCAGTCTGTTCTCCATAATGATAGTCAATGATGCTGAGCATCTTTTCATGTCCTCGTTTGTCTTATGTATCTCTTCTTTGGAAAAATGTCTATTTAGATCCTCTTCCCATTTTTTAATTGGATTGTTGCCATAGCAATTTTAATAAAGCAGGAAACCATATTGTCATAAAATTATGAGTAAATTGAAGAGACATTAATAGAGGGAAAAAAACCTATTGAGGAACCCGATTAAAAAAGAAGGAAGAAGATTGGATGGTGACCTAAAGGGGTGCTAGATGCATTTTAGTAAAGATTGATAACTTTGAACAAGTCTGTGGGGGAGAAATAGAAAGAGTAAGCAAACAGGAGAAATAAGATAATCGATGAAATAAAGTCTCAGAGAAATTAAGAACAGGATCTAAACTAATAATTACCAGCATGAATGGTAGCTCAGACGCCAAAGCTCTGTTCTGAGAAAAATAAAGTAAGAGTGGGGGCTGGTGTAGTTGGATATAAAGATGAGGAAATGACAGTTAACTTTATGTTCTCTGGAGGAAGAAATGAAGATCACTTGCTGAAAATGAGAGGAAAAGGGTACTGTAGGTGGGGTATTTAACAGTTGCTCTTCCATTTGGTTCATTTTCCTTCTGGTAGCTATATCCTCTGAAAAACCACCTCATTCTCTATTCTTAGTCTATGTACTTTTTGAAAAGTTTAATTTACTGTAGGCATGTGACTCAGGTCTAGACAATCAGAATTTCAGATCTTCCCTATACAAAATGATTGGGGGACTGATTTGAACTTTAATGGAACAAAATGATATATATTTTTTCTTTTTTTCAATTTCATTTATGGTGGTTAGGTATATAGAATTTTTTTTCAAGTTTATTGGGGTAACGTTGGTTAATACAATTATATAATTTTCAGGTATACATTATAATTCGACATCTATATATTCTATTGTGTGTTTACCACCCAAAGTCCAGTTTCCTTCAGCTACCATATATTTGATCCCCTTTAACAAAAAGATAATTTTGCTGAGAAATTTACTAGATGGACTTAAGAGCATAGAAAGTCTGAGATCACCAGCAACCATCTTGCAACTACCTGAAACCTGAGAACAGAGCCAGTGCCAAGAAAGTGGAGTCAAAGAAACAGGCCTTGGTGACTGACAACAATTGGGACCTAGATTCGGCTAAACTTAAACTAGTTTTAAACTGAAACATTCAGTTAAATTGCCAGTTAATTCCTTTTTTTTTTAAGGAAAGTAGTTTAGGTTGAGGTTTCTGACACTTGAAATGGAAAACTTGAAACGATTATATGAGCTAATTGCGCAATGACAGAGTAGGAAAGTGATTATAAGAATGAGTAAAAGAGCTGTAAGGGGAAAAAAAAGTATTTCCAAGCAGAAATTAGTCCTGACGTCATCTCTAGATTTTTCATTAATTTCCAGAAGGAAAAAAATAAGATCACCCTACTATAGTTCTCACGAAGGCTTGGGTTTCTAAAGCTCATCTCAAGAAATAATTCAGCCGACAGTAATATCAGATTGCCTGACCTTACAATTTCACATATCAGATTGCCTGAGCTTACAATTTCACTTGACATTTGTAAATGAAAGTGTTTATTTAAATATTATTAAAAATAAACATTATGGGAAACATTGTTTTTCAATATGAGGTCAATGAGCCCACAGAATTTGCACTGGCAAAGCTAGTCTGGCTACACTGCAAAATGTGATGCTGCAAGCTTGCCCTACCCCTAATATAAATTTCCACATCTGTTTTTTATTTTCTCCCTCTTTCCCACAAATATACTTTGAGTGCTTAGTTAGATAAAATCTGGTCATTTGATCAGGACTATGGATAAAATGGAAGGCAAGCAGAAGACACTGTCCTTTGCCCTCATGAGACTTACAATCTAATGAGAAAGTCAGTCAATAAGCTAGTAATTACACACATACACAATATTTCAACTGTAAAAGTATTACAAAAAGAGCGTACCTTATTAGAGCACACAAAAACAAAAGTTTATAAGATAATACTTAATTATGTGCAACCCACTCTGACATTTTTCTATTCCATTGTATTCTATTTCCTTTTCTTTAAAAAGATGCAAGTCATAACTTCCTAAATTTATTTCATAATCTACATTTCATAGAGGAATTTAGCTTAGTCAGAAAAATCAGAGAAGCCTTCCCCTAAGGAAATGATGATTGAGCCAAGGTCGAAACATGAGTAAGAGTTAATTAGGTGAAACAAGGGAGGAAAAAGTCATCAGAGGATACCACAAGTGCAAAACCTAGGACAAGAGGAAGTAGATGTTTTTTAGGGACTGAAGGAAGGAGAGTGATGACTGCTGTGTTGACAGCAAGGAAGGTGCCTGGTCCCTGAAGAGAAAAAGACAGATGGCCGACACCAGACATGCCCTTACAGGTCATGTTAAGGATTGTTGCCTTTGAGAACAATAAGATGGCATTGAAGATTTATTTTCTGAAAAGATTATGTGAGTTAATTGTGTGAAAATAGAGGTAAGGATAGATGTGGGTAGAACATTTACGGTAAGGGAAAACCAAAGCTTGGATCTGAATAGATGGTAGTAGATGAGGAGAGAAATGTCTTCTCAACATTAAAAATTAATTCCTTATTATAACACAAATAAAATAGCTTGTAATACAGATTCACAAACACATTTCAGTTTTTATGTAATGACTCATCTAGGGAAGCTGATTGACAGGATAGATTCCTGGGCTCTGTTCTCAAAGATTTCAATTTGATGAGTCTGTAAGCTCTGATATGTGTATTTTAAAGTCCTGTGTAGAGTCTGATGTGCAACTAGGATAAGGAATTATTAAGAGAGTGCTTTTCTTTATTCTATACTCACTTCCATGAGTGCCCTAATCCAATTCTTTGTAAATACAAGCCATATGATAATCACACAAATTTATCTAATTCAAGCCCAAACCTCTCTGCTGAACTACATATTCCTATATTCAACTATTTAATACTTTGTATATTTACTTGGATGATTAATAGGAATCTCTAATATTAAAATGACCAAAATAAAACTTTAAATCTCAAGCCATTCCCTATCAAATCTTGAATTTCCCTAACTCAGTGATACCTACTTCATGCTTCCACTTGTTCAGGCTAATCTCAGAGCCACCCTAATACCTCACGTATGTCATGCCTCATATTCAATTCACCAGCAAGTCCTGATAGCTCCATTTTTCAAAAACACCCCCAACTCAACAACTTCTCACCAACTCCAAAGGTCCCAATACAAATGAAAGCATCATCGTTTTATACCTGAACTATTGTAAAAGCCTTTACACTGGTCTCTTTTTATCTTTCTTTGCCTGCTTATGTTCTAAATTTCACATAGAGCATGGTGAACTTTTAAAAAGCAAGAGAAATCATCGTGCGAAATGACTTTGTAATTCACCTAGAGGACATCCTAAATTCTCATTATATACTACAAGTGCAAAAGCTTCAATCTTACCGCCTCTGGCTACTTCTTACTAATTATGCTCAGATACATTATTTTTTAAATATATCAAGTGAACTCCTATCTTGGGATATTTGGACCTGCTGTTCTCTCTGCCTGGAATATTTTTCTTTCCCAAAGCCTATAAAGCTTGTCCTTTACTTCTTTCAGATTTTTACTCAAATATCATTGTATTAGAGTTCTTAAATCACTCTATATAATATACACAGACACACCATACATGCACACATCTTTTTTTTTCTTGCTTATTTGTCAACTGTAACTCTTTATAGAATGACCTTGAGAGAGAAACTTTGTTTGTTTTTTTGCTATACTGGGGGAATTGCTCAGGAGAAGCTCAATAAATATTTGGTGAATGAATAAATGAATGAATGGCATAGAGAGAGAAGAGATGGTGAAACAAACAAAGAGAAATGAATGGGGATGGGCAGCAAGAGCATGGAAAGTACACAATGGCATCTCTGAGGCACCTAGCCTGTCAGTGGAAAAAGTCAAATCCCATCCTTCTAGGCAGGTAAAGTTGTGTGAATGCAAAGAGGACTTTGGGAGAGGCAAGGAGGCCTATTAGGCAGTAATTACCTATATTGGCTCTGCTGTCAGGCAGGCTGGTTTTAAACCCTAGTTCCACCACATTCCTGTCTAATATTAGCCACGCCACTCAACCTCTCTAAACCTCTATACACTTATTCAAAAATTATCTAAAACAGTTTATTTTGTTGGGAGAATTAAATGAAGATAATTTATACAATGTACTTGGCACAAAGTAGTTGTCATCAAATATTAGCTGTCGTTTATTATTATATGGTAAAGTGAGGTTGGCTAGAGGTGAAATGATGAAAGAAAGAGAAAAGAATAGGATTGGAAGAGCTAAAACATTGGGCTTACTTTGCAGCAAATATTTGGATAAGTAAGGTCTTTCTCACCTGCTAAAATGCTTGGCTAAAGAAAGAGGTAAATAGAATGCCAATAGTCACAATCTTTCTAGTGTTGACCTAGTTAGATCTTTAGATTTCATGAATAAAGGTAAAGCATAATCAGATTAGATGCCAGATGAAAAGAGGAAGGCGATTAAGTAAAAAAAACAAAAACAAAAACAAAAACAAAAAAAACACACATGATTCAGCAGAGGACTTAGTGCATCATGTTACACCATATCCTGTTATTTTTTAGGCCACTACCATCATCATGTGTTCTAGCGACATAGGAGGATAGTTAAGACTAACTTTACTCAACATTAGCAACCATTTCCAGAGGCAACTAACTCCTGCTTTAGTCAACATACCCATCAAATGATGAAAAAAATAAAGCGAGAAATTTCTTTATAATCTGAGAATTTGGAAAATATGTGAATTTCAGCATCATATAGATATAGAATTATATTTTTATATTTAATTACAATAATAAAATAAAGAGTTCAAAAATGCTTAAGAAGATGTTTTCACATTTTACTCTGTGATTTCTATTTTCTCCCCATTTCCCCCAAATACATACCTTTAACAGGTCGGTAAATCTCCTAAATATTATCTCACATTCAAGCGTACTATTTAAGATTTCTATGACTCATGAGCTTGCTTGAGTAGATTTGGATTCAATTCACAATTTCAGTATTTACCATAACATTAAATAATAATCACAAGTATCAACATGATTAAGGAAACCAGGTTGGCAACACCTCTCTCAGAAATGACAGATCTCAGAAACGGAACTGCGTAGTTGGGTATTAATATTGTATTTATTGGAGATCTCCAATTTGGCACTCCAATATCTCTTACTGCCAAATCAACACACAGCTCATTCTTACCTGTCATTAAGTACCAGGGATTTTGCATAAGTCCTGATTTTGGATGAGTTGACCAGTAACAAATGAACATTAAAGCAGAAAAGTTTCATTTTGAATATGAAACAAATGTTTTCCTTCCTTCCTTCCTTCCTTCCTTCCTTTTCCTTCCTTCCTTCCATCCTTCCTTCCTTCCTTCCTTCCATCCTTCTTTCCTTTCCTTCCTTTCCTTCCTTCCTTCCTTTCCTTCTCTCTCTCTCTCTCTTTCTTTTTTAATGCCTATAGCACCTGGTATTCCTAGGTGGTCTCCCATCCAAGTACTAACCAGGCCCAACCCTGCTTAGCTTCTGAGAACAGCCGAGATCAGGCACATTCACGGTGGCATTGCCATAGACTTGTTGACCATTTTCTTTGCCATGCAAAAACTTTTTTAGTTTGATGTAGTCTCATTTGTTTATTTTTTCTTTTGTTTCCCTAGTCTAAGAAGACATATCCAAAAAATATTACTAAGAGTAATGTCAGAGAGTTTACTGCCTATGTAGGAGTTTTGTAGTTTCCAGTCTTACATTGAAGCTTTTAATTTGTTTTGTATATAGTATAGGAAGTTTGTCTAGTTTCATTTTTTGAATGTATCTGTCCAGTTTTCCCACCACCATTTATTGAAAAATCTATCTTTACCCCATTGTATATTTTTGCCTCCTTCATCATAGATTATTTGGGATAGGCCTTAATGTTTATGACTGGATTTCTTATGTATTGAAATTGTGGTTGTAGTTATAGGACTACATCTTTCTCATAGGAGGTAAATTATCTTAGAGAAATATAGCAGAAGTAATTAGTTAAAAGAGAAAGGGACTGATGAAAATCTATTGACAAGATCCTGCTCTAGAGGTTGTTCAATGACCAAAGATTATCAATACCTCTAAGACTGTGGCCTTGCTATTAAAGACTAATGAATGGTTATTTGGAATATAAAGAAGATAGGAAAGGGAAAGAAAATGAGTGGAAAAAAGGGATATGTGTGTTAAATCCTTTAATATCCACCGCAATGTAG
>NW_006440624.1:2514950-2530049 GCF_000325575.1 Pteropus alecto
AAAAAGAAACTGTATGTGGTGATGCTGAAAAAGTTATTTCTGAGAAGAGTTGAGAGAGAAACAATTGAGCAGCTTCTGGCAGATTAAGTTTACTTAGAAAACGTGAGAGCAGATGCTAGCCATAGCTAAATGCTTCTGGGGTGAACTGAGAATGCTTAGTGACTACCCTCATCACCCTAACTTTCAGTTCCAGTAATTAGAATTTGTAAGAGCAAGGGAGGGAAGTAGTATTAGAGGCTTAAAATAAGGCAAAGGAGAAGACCACAAAGTCATTCCTGTGACCTCAGCTCATACCTTGGTTATAGGCACTGAAGTCATGACAGCACATTGAAGTCATGTCTTCCACATTGAAAGCTTTGAGGGCTGTGGATAACCAAGATTTCTTCCCTAAGCAGTCTCCATATCCTCAATCCTTCGAAGACAAAGATCCCAGTGGCATACTTGTGTCTCTGCTACCACCATGAGGCAATTTAGTTACCCACCAGCAGAACCACTGTTGGAACTTAAATATGACCTCTCAGAACCAGTCAGAGAAAGACCATAGGGATAGATTTGGCAAAGAACTTTAGTCTCTTAATGAAATAAACTAGATCATGAAGTAGTAAAGCCTATTCTCTAACTCATAAGCCTCAATCAGTTAGAGAATAAGCTGAGGGCAGAAGAAAGGATAATTTTAAGGGCCTTTTCTGATTATTATCTGCTCCTCCTATTTCTTAACATTATGAGAGAACAGCCTTACCCCTTATACAAATTCAGTCACCAATAAAGTCTGTGGAATAAACGTATTAATAAATTAATTAACAAAAATAGGCCTCTGTGGTTTCAGGCCTGGAACTTTTTCAATCTAGAGTACATTATGAAGAGGTTGAAATTCTCCGAAGAGATTGTAACATTAAAGGAACAGCTAGACATGAATGCTATATTGCACAGGGATCCAACATAAACTATAATTGTAGTGACATGGACAGGGCTATTTTTATTATCTTTATGGTTCCGGTACATTATCACAAGAGTAGTCTAGCGAAATTGAATCTAGAAACTAAAGGTGGGAAGAAAAGAAAATAATCAATAATTCCTTTTTCTCTTGAGTGTCTTTTTAGAAGATCCCATGAATTGAATCCAAATAGCTTTTGATTGAGGAAAGTTTCATTACCTGCAGATAGAATATATTGAAGGGGAGTTCACGACTAGAGTTACTGTACTTTTAATATACGAAATGAATATTGGCTATTCCCAAGGTAAACAAGACATCAAAATGTTAAATTATTCATGGAAGTGTTAGAATAAATCTTGGATAATTGTTTTACTAGATATTAATAATCTAATTATAGATCTATAAAAACTATCTGTTATAGACTTGTTGGCTAACAGTTGACCAAAGAGTTTTTATAGGACACTAAATCCAAATGCCTCACCAATTCATAAAGAATTCTGGGGAAAAAATGTGAATGCCTGTTGAATACAATACTCTTAATTGTCCATCTAAGGCTGTTCAAAAAGCTGGCCCCCATGACAGGCAAGATGAATTTTTTGGCTTGCTGCAAAATGAGTGTTTATAATTCATATGCTATTACCAGGTACAAACAGATACCTGGTAATAGCAGTGGGGTTTCTCATGCATTTAAATAGATGCCCCAGAAGATGTTATTAGAAGCCCCGGATAGAGTCCAGCATTTAATGAAGAAGATGGTTTGTGATGAGACCCACCTAGAGGAAGCAGGGTAATTCCAGCATTGGGTAGTGGCAATGACACTGTCTATACCTTATTTTAGCTGCAGCAGATCTCATGAAAATATCTACTGCCCAGCATTGCAAGTGTGTCAGTCATGCATATTGTGGTATCCATGACCACTGGGGGAAGCTTGTGTTGTCTGCTCCAGCTTAATTCTGCCCTATTTTGGATACTATTCTTGATGCGCATTTTCTGAGACTGGCTTTCTGGCCCTGCTGAAAGCTCTGTGGGTCTCCCAGTATCTTTTTAAATACATTTCTTTTGTGTTTAAATTGTTATTTGTAACTAATGAAATCATTGTCTTTAATAAGATATTAGGATCACATAAGAACCTACATAAGTTCTCTTGGATTATATCTCTGGAAAGGGCCAGTTTTGTGAAGTTTTTACACATAATGTAGAGCAGATTGTACCCCAGTAGGAGTGAATAGCAACAAGAAGTGTTAGCTGATGTCTCTCCCTAGCCACATCCTACCAAGTACAGCATACAGACTTTTTGGGGTAGCAGCAATGTGACAGAGTAAAAAGATCATGAGCCTTGCAATCAGGAACTTTACCATTTACAAGATGTGTAATGGGTTGTTTAACCTCTCTGGAACTTTTTCTTTCTTATATATATATACAAAGAACAGTAGAATTTGTTTTGTCGAGTTGTTATAAGAATGACAGGAAATCAGTCTGAAGTACTTAGCTGTGTGCTGGAGACGGTGAAAAGGTATCAGTAATGCAAAAAGAAGGAAAAGACTTGAACATAAGGACAAATACTCAAAGACTAGAGACCACTTAATATTGCAGTCTTCATTGTTCTGGGCCATGATTTCTTTCTAGCTCTCTCACTAGGTGGATTCCATAAGTAATTTTCTGTGCTGATGTCTCTCGCTTAATAGCTGTAGTGCAAGCCACTTCCCTGAGTTCATACAGAACTTCCTCCACATTTCCATTTGGATATTTCACAGGAATTTACACTTTATTTGTCTAAAGAAGAGTTCTTAATTCTACTACCATCTAAACATGTTCGGTCCTGTTTTTTATATCTCAATAAACGGCATCACCATACATTCAGTTGTTTCCATCAAACAACTGAGAATAATTCTTGAATTTTGCATCGCCTGCACCCAAATCATCAACAGGTCTTGAAGGTGCACCTACAAAATTTATTCATAATCTTCCAATATCTCTACACCTCTATTTATCCTAGTGTACCCATCATATTTCTCATCTAGATAAGGTGTTGACAAACTTTTTCTGTAAAGGACCAGATAGTAAATGTTTTTGCTTTGCAGGTTTTGTGGTTCCTGTTACAGTTATTCAATACTGCCATTGTAGCATGAGAACAGCCATAGATAACCATTATTGGCTGTGTTTCAATAAAACTTTATTTACAAAAACATGTGGCAGGCCCATAGATGATAGTTTGCTTACACTTTACCTAAACTGTTAGAATTGCCTTCCAACTTGTGTTTCTGTTTCCAAATTGTGTACTACTACAGCTCCATGCAGAAGTCAGAGGTGTTATTGAACAAAACAGATCATATCTTATTGCAACATAAAATCCCTGAAAGGCTTTTTATTGCAAATAAAATAAAATATGAACTCTGTACCTTGGCCTAGAAATTTCTCTATGACCTGGCTCTTGTTTATCTATCCAACCTCACTCACACCACTCTCCCCCTTTCTAACTACAGATGGTCCACAACTTACAACTTTACAGTGGTACAAAAGTGATATATGTTCAATAGAAACCATACTTTGAATTTCGAATTTGATATTTTCCTGGGCTAGCGGTATGTGATTAAATAATCTCTTGTGGTGCTGGGCAGTGGAAGTGGGCTGCAGCTCCCAACCAGGCATGTGATTATGAGGGTAAATAATAAATATCCTATTATGTTGTCAGCATTTTTGGCTATTGTATTTTATGTTTCACATCTCATTATGTCTACAAAATGCTCATCTTTGTCTCCTGTTTCTGGTAAGAAGAGGAGGAAGGCAATTACTCTTGAGATGAAACTCAAGATTATTGCCTAACAGTCAGCTAAACACAACAAGCTCTTTCCCGCTTCTGCCCTTATTGTTCTTACTGCTTAGAGCCCTCTTCTCTAGGCTCTTTGCAGGGTTGCTTCATTTTTAAGCGGCTAGAAAATGTTATCTCTTCAATGACCATTATTCTAATGTAAACATTCTCAGCCCATGTGACTTTTCGTCAAGTTATGAAATTACTCTGCCTCCTTCATAGCATTTATCACAATTTCTATTTTGTTTCTTTGCCTGTTTTATTTTGACCCCTCTCACTAGATTATAAATTTATGGCCCTATGCATCACTGCATCTTGAGCTTCTAGCATAATGGAAACTGACAAAGCCAGGCACAAATATAAAAAAGTTTGGAGATGGGGAGACATAAATTGAGGAAATTTCTATGAGAGAGAGAGAGAGCACTTGAAAAGACCATACCAGAGAAACTTCCAACTACTGCTGAAGGGAACAGGAGAAAGAGCTGATCAAGAAAAAAATAAAAGTCTTTACATGGCATTGAGTCAGCAGAAAGAATTTGGAGAACATAAGATGTTGTAATCTGAATAACCATATGATTTTTAAAAATTTACTTGGCACATGCAGTAGCCATTATTAATGCCACCATTATTATTATTATAGATTTTTAAAAAAGTATTTTGTTATAAAGCTCTATAAAGGTATATGTTAAAGGCTTGATGAAGGAAAGAAGTCAGAAAGTCAGAAGGGCCTTCTAAGCCCTAGTCATCCTGCCATTTTTTCATTATTATCATTTAGTGTTTTATAAGAGCATTTCTCAAACATAGTGTGCACAAGAATGTCTTGGGGAGCTTATTAAAACAGATTCCTAGCAACCCCTCATCCCCAATTCTGATTTAATAGTTCTGGAGAAGGGCTCAATAATTTTTTATGTATTCTTTTCATTGGGATATATTTCACATGCCATAAAATTCACCCTTTTAAAGAGTACAATTTGGCAGTTTTTAATACGTTCAAAAAGTTGGGCAACCATCACTACTAATTCCAGTACATTTCAGCATTCCCAAAAGGAAATTCATACCCGTTAGCAGTTTCTCCTTATGTTTCCCTTTGCCTAGCCCCTGGAAAACAATAATCTTTCTGTCCCTATGGATTTGTCTATTCTGGACATTTTATATAAGTAGAATCATACAATATGTAGCTTTTTGTGTCTGGCTTCTTTCACTTAGCATAATATTTTCCAAGTTAATCCATGTTGTAGTATAAATTGGCACTTTTTATGGCTGAATAATATTCCAATATTTAGATTTATATTACATTTTACTTAACCATTTGTAAATTGATAAACACTTGGATTGTTTCTACTCTTATTATTACAAATTATACTGCTATGACATTCGTTGACAAGTTTTTGTGTGGTCATATATTTTTTATGATCTTGGTTTTATATCTAAGAGTGGAACTGCTGGGTCATACAGTAACCGTATATTTAACATTTTGAGGAACTGCTAAACTCTTTTACAAAGCTGCTACACTGTTTGTATTCCTACCAGCAATGTATAAGGGTTCCAAATTCTAGTCAGCCTTACAACACTCAATAGTGGGTGTAAAGTGGTATCTCATTGTGGTTTTTTATTTGTATTTTCTTAAAACAGTAATGAGGTTGAACATTTTTTCATGTGCTTATTGGCCTTTGTTTATGTTCTTTGAAGAAATGTATATTCTAAAACTCTGCCTATTTTTAAATTGGATTATTTGTCTTTTTATGATCGAGTTGTAAGAGTTATTTACATATTCTGAATATGAGATGTTTATCATATATGTGATTTGCAAATATTTTCTTATGTGGATTGTCTTTTTACTTTCTTTATAATTACCTTAAAAGCACAAAAGTTTTTAATTTTGATAAAGTACAATTCATCTAATTTTTCTTAGGTTTTGGTTCTTTTAGTGTCATACCTAGGAAACCATTGCCTAATCCAAGGCCAAAAAGACTAAAACCTATGACATCTATGTTTTCTTTTAACAGTTACATAGTTTTAGCACTTATATTGAGGTCTTTGATTCATTTCAAGTTAATTTTTGTATATAATGTGAAGTAAAGTCATTCTTTTGCATGTGTATATGTAGCTGTTCACTACCATTTGTTGAAAAAACGGTTCTTTCCCTTGTTGAAAATCAATTGATCATAAATGTGTGGGTTTATTTCTGGATTCTTAATTCTATTGCATTGATCTGTTTGTCTATCCATTTGTCAGTAATACATAGCCTTGATTATTATGGCTTTGTAGTTTTAAAATCGGGAAGTGTGAATTCTCCAACTTTTTTTCCCCAAGATTGTTTTGGTTATTCTGTGTCTCTTGCATTTCCATGTGAATTTCAAGATTAGCTTGTCAGCTAGACAGAACATTTTTAAATTCCTTAAACCTCGGGAGCATAGCGGATGGATATTTATGTTTAGACTGTTAAAGTTTTAGTGCATACATGATAAAGGATTCTAGGTTGTTATTGACTTATCCTAAACAATTTCTTTAGTTTAAATACTAATTGCAATTTTGAGAGTCTAGAAATTCATTATATCAGGATGAAGTAGAATAAAAGTTTGCAGATTTTCTTTTAAATGTATTAGCTCATGACTCAACTTGCCAGAATTTCTTGCTCTGAGAAAAGCAACAACAAATGCATCTTGGGAGAATATATCCACTATGAGAATATGTCAAGTTTAAACTGATAACAACTTCTTCTCTTGCCTTTATCAGAGACAAGCTAAGCACAGTTGGACAAAGATATTTAGTAATCCCACTGATTGTTAACTTCAGAATGTACTCCAAGTCAGATGATGGCAAAAATATGCTGAAGAACTTTTTCAGTAAAAGAATGTTCTCAAAGAAATTCACAATATAAGAATTTGAAACAAAAAAAGACAGAGAAGGACTAGAGAAAAGCACTTGAGAAAGCTAAAAACTTAATCATTCTAGAAAAACTAAAATTTCAGATAGATAAAACACAACTAGTTTCTCCCTGAAGTATTATTTTTTAATCTAACAATATTATTTTATAGTTTATTAATCCAGGAAGGGATAGAAGTCTAAAACTGGTAAGAATCCAGATTTGATTGGTTGATTGACTGATTGATTGGTCTAAAATGGTAGAAGACATCTAATGCAAATGTGAGACATACCCATTGTATATAAACCAGAGCGATTTAATTAGACCTTGTTAAATATGTCTGTACACTAAGTCAAAGTTGAAGGATTATTAGTCAGCTATTGTAATCTTGGGACAGGTTTATGCAATTGGATAATATTTTAAAATATTAACTAATGTGTTTGCTTCTAATCTCCTAACAGCAGCAGAGTCAGCAGATTCTACCTAACATTGACAATTGACACTCCTGTGTAGCCACATGAAACCTAACCTAAAACCTATCATCTATTTTCCATTCAAATGAGCACTATCAATCACCTTTGCTGAAAAATTATATACTTTCTCCTGGTTGCCACTATTGAATTTTACCCTTAGCATCATGCAGCATGTTATTTATTGAACATTAAGAAGTAATCATGACTACTTATTCATCTAAATTTTGCTCAGCCTCTTTCTAAAATATTCCAGGTAAACGATCCACTTTTCAAGGTCCTATCTATATATGATCTCCTCAAAATAGAAAGTGAAATCCTCAAAGGGTCAAAGACAGTATAAAAAAGAAAACCTGAATATGTACATATTGGAAGTAAATAGACACTAACTGAGATTCTCCCTTCCTCTCAAGCCAGAAGAGTGGTGACACCACTATGAGCACAGATGTACCAACCTGTTATACTTGTAATGACCCTAATAATGCTACCACTGGCTTTGTTCCTTTTTTTATTTGTTTTTGAGATTTGGCTAAGAATTATGGCTACCTACAGGCATCTGATTTGGGGTGGAGATTCTAGATATTCCATTCAATATGTAGCTAAAGGAAGGAAGAAATTTCAAAAGCTAAAAACAGAAAGGAAGCATCCAAATTCTTCAATGCTACAACCCAAACTGATGCACTAATTAGCCATTTAATGTAGATCTAAGTGCAGTAAGACGGTCCTCAGTAAAACACAATATTTGTACCCTAGGTAGTTATAGGTTTTGAAGACTCCTGAACAGGCATGAAACAGTTGACTGTTTGGAAACTTAACTCTTCTTAGTCATGGCATGGTGAGGCATATTACCTATGCAGCACAATGTACAGAAGTAAAAAATGAAATGCGCCTATCTGTATGTATAATAAAAACTTCTTGCCAATGACAGAAGTAAAATTAACAAGCTTTAAAGCTAGGAAATGGGACATTCCTCCTAGAAGCTGGAGCACAGACTTGAGAGACAAAAACCCTACAGTGCACAAAAAAGAAATAGTTAATACTTAGGTGCATCCCCAGATAAATGAATGAAATTAACTTTCTGAACCCGTAAAGTTACTCTGTAAGAAATTCCCTAAAGCATCATCTTATTTAACTTTACTAACACACAGTAATATTACCAATAATATTAACACTATTTAGCTTTTTACCCTTTATAAGAAGTTATCTAGGTCTTTCTTTCCTAGTTTTGTTGAAGCAACTGTGACTCAACTCACTTTTCTGCCAAAAACAGTAAAGAACTAAACAAAATGTATTAGGTAATGGCTTTCAGGAATAACACAATAGGCAGTAGAAAACCTTAATCATTGAGAAAAGAAACATGATATCAGTCCCTCAACCATCCTGACATTCTGCCTTAGTGGATCTTTAACCTGCAAGGAGGAGGAACACAATTAGAGCTCAAGCAGAATGAATTCCTGAAAGAGCTGCAACTGATGAGATGAAGTACTGGAGAAAATGGAGTACTACCTAGGGATTAATACAATTCCCTGGCCAAAGACTGGGCTATCCAGGTATGGAGAGAGACTCTGTGAGGCTTAGAAAATATGGCCTGTTGTGTAACTGGCAGCTGGATAGTGATACCAGAGGTCATATAGTGCTAGGAATGTTGCAGCACTAGCCTAGAAAGAGAAAACAGACCTTGCTGAATATCTCCAGTATTGAGGTGAGATGTAAAAAATCTATAATGTATGTCCTATAAGTAAAGGATATAACCAGGATTAAATTCAAAAACAAATTAAAAAATGTCTCATCCTGCAAGGACCAAAACAATCTACCAGTAATGTAATACTTTCCAGAACAAAAATCAATACCCTTTAAAAGAAAACAATATTATTTCAACTCCTGACAAGATTGCACATACAATGTTCTGCATATAATTAAATATCACTAGACATATGAAGAAGCAAGAAAATCTAACCTAAAATAAGAAAAAAAGAGGTCATTTAAGTTAAACCCAGGTGAATCAGATGGCGGAATTAGCAGACAAAGATTTTAGAGCACCTATTATTAATATTTTCAAACATTTAAAGGATAATATAATCATAATGAGTGAAGAGATAGGGCATGTTACTAAGAAGATGGCAACTGTTAAAAATGAAAATTTTAGAACTGAAAGTGAAACATTAAAAAAATTACAGAATAAGAATGAGAAATAGAACATGGGCACAAAACACTAAAAATATAATTAGAAAACAAAAGTACTAGAGTGGCCTATTAATATTAGACAAAATAGACTTCAAGAGAAATTTTTTACATAGGAATGTCAGACCTAAAGAAGGAAGTTTCACAATGATAGGGGTCAATTCATCATGAAAATGTAACAATCCTAAATATGCATATGCCTAATAACAGTCTTGGATTACGTGAGACAAAAGTGATTACAGGCAAATCCTCATAGTTAGAGATTTTTTTAACACTTATTCAATAATCGATAGTAGACAAAAATATCACTTAATGTATAGGTGATTTGAACACTATCAATCAACTTAACCTGTGTGAACAAACAAGACAATTATGTTCATTCTTACCATTTCAATCTTACATTATGCTAGAGATTTTAGCCAGTTGAAATAAGGCAAGGATAAGAAATAAACATATAAAGATTGGAAAGGAAGATGCAAAACTGTCTTTATTTTCAGATTAAATAATCTTTTATGTAGAAACTCTAAAATAATCAACAAAATGAAGAGGCAATCTATGGAATGGAAGAAAATATTTGCAAACCATACATCAGGTAAGGAGTTAATATTCAAAGTATGTAAGGAACTCATATGAATCAATAGCAAAACAAAATAAAACAAATAATCTGATTTTAAAATGGGCAGAGGACCCAAATAAACATTTTTCCAAAAAGGGCAAACAAATGGCCAGCAGGCACATGAGAAGATGCTCAACATCACTAATTATCAGGGAAATGCAAATTGAAACAACAATGAGATATTACCTCACACCTGTTAGAATGGCTATTATCAGTAATTCAAGAGACAACAAGCGTTAGTAAGGATGTGGAGACAAGAGAACCCTTGTGCACCGTTGACAGGAATGTAAATTGGTAGACCAATTGAAAAATACAACATGAAAATTACTCAAAAAATTAAAAATACAACTATAATATGATCCAGCAATCTCACTTCTGTTGAAATAAAGGAAATAAAGTAATTATCTCAAAGAGATACCTGTATAATCTATGTTCATTACAGCATTATTCACAATCGCCAAGACATAGAAACAACCTACATGTTCATTTATAGGTAAATTGATAAAGAAAAAATATATATTTGAATGTTATTCAACCATAAAAAAGGGAGAAAAACCTGCCATTTGTGACAACATAGATGAACCTTGAGAGTTTTATGCTAAGTTAAATAACTCAAAGACAAATACTGTATGATATCCTTTATAAGTGGAATCTATAAAAAGCCAAACTCAGAAACAGAGAGTAGAATGGTGGTTTCTAGGGGTGGAGGGCGTTGAGAATGGGAGATGTTTGTCAAAGGATACAAACTTTCAATTAAAAGATAAATAAGTTTGGGGTATCTAATAATTAGTAAAAGAAAATGAAGAAAAAGAGAAGAAAGAAGAGAAAAAAATAAAAGAAAAAGAAACAAAATTCTACAAATCTACCATAACTAATAAGTGAATTTAGTAAAAGTTCAAGATGTAAAGTAAATATATTAAAATCTATTTTATTTCTGTATTCCATCAGCAAATAATTAAAGATAAAAAATTTTAAATATCATTTACAATAGTTTTAAAATCATTAAGTATTTGGGAAGAAATTTAATAAAAAATGTACAAGAATTAAACACTAAATTATAAACATAAGAAAAAAAGTGAAAAAATATTAAATTAAAAAATAAATCTTAAATTATTAAAATTGAAAATAAATTAAAATTAAATAATTTTTAAATTATTAAAAATAAAATTTAATTTTTTACCTTGTTAAAAAAAATATTTTTAAATCTCTTGAAGCATTTTCTATTTCTCTGTAGTATAGTGATAGTAAAGTAGATAATGGCTGCTTTTCACTTCTCTGGTCTCCAAGTACAGGAGCGGGCATCTACGTATTGACATTATTTGAATTTAATGAATGAGTAAGGAACCAATATTTGGAAAAAATGTCACTTTTCAAGTTCATGGAATATATTCTGAACATGACTATTTTTACAGTAACTGTTTTTTTACTCCTGAAAAACGTTCTAATATATATTTGTGGAAATTTTCAAATATTCTTGGTAACTGGAAATTGAGGAGGGCCACTGTCCCCACTAAAGGCAAGGACACGGCTGTATTTAGTTAGAGCTTTTTTCATCTTTGTATTTATCTATATCTTCTCTAAACACACCATTAATTTCAGAGAACTAAATTAGGCTTGGTCTGGAAAGCCTCTTATTTTATTAATGTGGTTTACAATTGAATTATTTCTTCCTCGGTCTTCTGAGATGAGGAAGAAAAAGATTTAATGTTAATTATTGCTTTTTTATTTTACTGATTATATGAAGTAAAGGTGGTTTTGATCCATGTCTTAAAAACTTTCAAAGTAAATTTGCTGCAAGCTGACAAAATTATTTGTAAAGTTAAGTGTAATATACTGTATGTATTGACTTTTTCATACTTTTCTTTCTATATATGGACAGCTTTTAAAAGATGTCTTTACTTAGGCTAGAATATACTTTTAAAAAGTTACTGCAATTCCTTAGTGATTGTAGGAATCATAGTTTTGTTTACTAATGTTAGGAAACCTAACCTTTGATACTTTGGGAGACCAGAGACAAGAACATTAGTGTTATCACTCTAGCTATTCTGGAGTAATGATGTAGTAGTAGCTAACTTTTTATCTGTTGTGCTTTCTCTCGTGCTACTGCTCAGATGAATATCTATATAAGTGGAATCGAAAGACCATTGTCTTAGAGATAAATAATTGTTTTCGAAAGTAATTTATTTTCAGTAACTACTTCCTGAAGACGACCAATACTTAGCGTTGGGGTGGGTAAGTGTGGTGATAGCCGACAATCTAGTTTCATTCTTTTGCAGGTGGCTTTCCAGTTTTCCCAGCACCATTTATTTAAGAGGCTTTCCTTTTTCCACTGTATGTTTTGGCTTTTTTGTCAAAAATTGTTTGCCCATATAAATATGGGTTTACTTCTGGACTCTCAATTCTGTTCCACTGATCCTCGTGTCTGTTTTTTCTGCCAATATCAAGCCTTTTTAATTTTTTACTCTTAAAATTAAAATATTAAAATAAAAATCAATTAAAAATTAAAAAGTAACACTTTAAAATTTTTAAATAATATATTAAAATTGAAAGTTTAAATTTAAAAATTGAAAAGTAATTTAAAAATTTTTAAAATAAGCTTTATTTTTTGGAGCAATTTTAGGTTCATTGCAAAATTAAGGGGAAAGTACAGAGATTTTCTATGTATCCCCTGCCCCAACGTATGCATAGCCTCCCCCTTTAGCAATATCTTTGACCAGACTGGTACATTTGTTACATTGGTAAAACTACATTTACACATCATTATCATCCAGAGCCCATAGTTTACATTAGGGTTCACTCTTGGTGGCGCACATTCTATGTGTTTGAACAAATGTATAAAGACATGTATTCACCATTACAGTATTATGCAGAGTATTTTCACTACCCTAAAAATCCTCTATTTACCCCTCCACCTATCATCCCTCCGTGCCTACTCCGCCCTGGCAACCGCTGATCTTTTTTACTGTCTCCATTTGCCTTTTCCAGAATGTCACATAGTTGAAATCGTAACAGTATGTAGCTTTCTCAGATTGGCTTCTATGACTTAGTAATATGAACTTAAGTTTTCTCTGTCTTTTTGTAAATTGATAGCTCATTTCTTTTTAGCACTGAATAATATCCTGTTGTCTGAATGTACCACAGTTTATTTATGCATTCACGCACCGAAGGACATCTTGGTTACTTCTAAGTTTTGGCAATTATAAATATAGCTGCTATAAGTAGTTTTTTGTGTAGACATAATTTTCAACTGTATGCTAACAGTACATTTAATTTTGTGAGAAATTGCATCTTCCAAGTGACTATACCTTTTTGCATGCCCAAGAGCAATGTACGAGAGTTTCGTTTGTTCCATATCCTCGGCAGCATTTAGTGTTGTCAGTGTTCTAGATTTTAGTCGTTCTAATAGGTATGTAGTGATATCTCATTGTTCTTTTAATTTGCTTTTCCCTGATGACGTATGATGTGGAACATTTTTTCATACGCTTATTTGCCATCTGTACATCTTCTTTGGTGAGGTATCTGTTAAAGACTTCGTCCTATTTTCTAATCAGGTTATTTATGTTCTTATCACTGAGTTTTAAGAGTTCTTTGTATACTATGGAATAACAATTCTTTATCAGACATGTCTTTTGCAAATATTTTCTCCCAGTCTGTGGTTTGACTTTTCATTCTCATGGCAGTTTCTTTTGCAGAATAAAAATTTTAATTTTAATAAAGTCCTTCATGGATTGTAATGCCTTTCCTTCATGAATTGATTTCATTTTCAAACCATCATAAAAAGCTAATTGGATATATTTCATATAAAACTTTCACAACTTTCATTTATTACAAAGAACAAATTTGTGCAAAAAATTGCATTGTGAAAGATACCAGCATTTTGTCTGTATCTAATACCTTAGTCACTACTATTTTTCTCTTTTCTATGACATAATCCTTAGTCATAGCATTCACCAGTCTGGTTTGCAAATTTAAACTAGGGGGAAATAAAAGCTGTCCCCAAGGAACATTTTGTTCCAAAAGAAATGACTTCAAGTCTGATTTACCAATGCTGAATTTTTTCAAAACCAAAATGATTCAAAGCAAAGCACTTTGTTAAAGTGGTTAGATCAATTTACTCTCCAGGGGAAACCATGCTTTAAAACCTCAACTATAGTCATAGTTCAATGTCAGCCAAAATTTCTAGGATTTGGTGACTTTTAGACTGGCATTGCAACACTTCTTATATCATTGAGACCAATTTTACTAATGTTCAATTATTGTGAAAATAAGATTTCAAAAATGCATAAAAGTAGTTATTCAGTGGGATTCATAATCAGATTTATAAAAAATTCATGGCAAGAAACCAACTATAAAACTATGTTCTATTCCTATTTTTCTCTTTTGATCTTTGTTTTGTTAGTGTTGTTGTTTGTCTTAGTCTATTCAGGTTGCTCTAACAAAATATGACCAGGTGGCTTCTAAACAACAGAAATTTATTTTTCATAGTTCTGAACACTGGGAAGTCCAAGATCAAGGTGCTGGCAGATTGTGTCTGGCAAGAGCCCACTTCTTGGTTCATGGTGACTTCTCATTTTGTCCTCACATGGTGGAAGGGGTGAGGGAGCTCTGTGGGGCCTCTTTTATAAGGGCACTAACACCATTCATGAGGGATCTGCCCTCGTGATTTAATCACCTCCCAAAAGACCTCACTTGCTAACACAATCAATCACATTGGGGGTTAGAGGTTCAATACGTGAATTTGAGGGGAGACACAAATATTCAGACCATAACATTATTATTGTTTGTCGTGGGGTATGTGTGTGTTCACGTGTATGTTTGATCTTTAAGTACACAAACATTGGCTTGGATATTTGTCAAATGTTGAGTCTGCTATTTGTTCAAGTAATAACAAGGGAGGTAAACAAAGGGTTTTAATTATCTAGATATCACATACATAGAGATACATCACAATTATTCCTATTAAAACAGCAATCGATGAGGTTCTAATAGATATTAAATGAGATTCAAGCTATTGTGAGTTCATGCAGAAGTGGATATTACCCTTAAAAATAGGTAGGAAGGTTAATGGTGGTAAAAAAAACAGTACAGTAAATGACCAGTGTTAAGCACAGTATTAGAAGGCTAACTTCCATAAGGGAAGGCTGCAGTGTCAGACAAAAGGACTTCTCAATAAAATAGCTAACCCATAAAATATTTTTTCCTTTTATTCTTTCTTTTCTTTTC